>NW_009631413.1:58634-62183 GCF_000690535.1 Cariama cristata | reverse complement strand
TATATCCCACCCCCCTTTCCCGCCCCTCCATCCCGAGGGATTATTGTGGTATTTTCTTTTTTTTTTTTTTTCGTTCTGCATAGCCGGGACAGCGTTTATTTCTCTGAAGGCAAACCGGCCCCTCGAGTCCCAGTCAAGCCGTGGGCGCTGCGGTGGCTCCGGGTTTGCCCAGAGTTTTTCAACTCGGGTCAGCTGGGACTTGACGCTGTCCGGTTGAACTTGGGATATTGCTCCGTCTCGCCGTGACCTGTGCACGGTTAAAATACAAACCGAAGCGGTTCCACAGAAGTGTGGGCTGCCCGTGAGGTACTGCCCGCGGTTCGGGGCCACCGGCGCAGCCCGCGTGAACCGGAGCGTTTTCCCCGGTGCCCGAGGGAGAAGGGGAGCTCCCCCTTCGCCCGGGAGGCAATGGCTTGGTTGCAGGCAAAGCAACCGGTTTTATGGGATACCCCGAGCCGAGGAGGTTTGGTAGCAGAGGATAATGCGTCTTCAAACTGTTTACTTGTATTTCATTAATCTAAGGATTGGGGAAGCATTAGGCACAGACTGTGTGTGCTTGGCAAAGGGAAGCGTGCTGTGATGGCTACAAACTTTAGGGACAGGCACTGCTGTTCTGGAGACCTTGGGGTGAAGAATTAGTCTGAATGCTGTCAGTCCTTACTCTTCTCTCGTTACAGCGTTAGCATTATGCTAATTGTCCTTGGGCAGAGCAGAAATTCTCCGAAAGTGTTTTATTTTCCTGCTAAAGTCTCTGTGAGTTGATACAGCACACAGCGCAAAGCCATTACTGTCAGGCATATAAATAATTGTGTCTTAATGCACAGCTTATGTTAATGCGTCTTTCGTGACTATTTTTTGAACGACTGGATTATTGACCCTCTGCACAGATATGCTAGACCTAACTTGAACCGTAAAAGAGCAAATAGTTTTAACAAATAAGGGTTTGAGGTTGTTTGAAAGCATTTTTACGATTCTGATTGCTAGTGAGAAGACAGTAATTTTTGCAGTCCCAGGAACAATTATACGCAGTTGTGAACGGAGCAAATTGACTTGGCACGGAGGGTAGATGAACCTCCTGCGATCTCTAGATTATTATCATTATTGTTATTGTAGGCCAACGGGAGCCAAACTGTGTCATTTCTTTTTCTCCTTTCATTTCTTTTTTTGGGAGGGAGTTTGAGAATTTGGAGATTGTGCTTTGATGCATTTTCAGTGCCAGGGCTCCAAAGTAATTTTTTTACTGAACTGTGTGGTGAAAGGCATTTGTGTTTGGAGATGGAAATTGGCAATTGGGAGTGAGAAAGAGGGGCTGTCCCAGGGGTTTCGTGGCAGAGCCACATCATTAGATGTAGGTTAACATCTTGTAACTGCCTTCTAGAAAAGTGCTTGCTTATTTCTTAAAAACAAAACTGAATTTTAACTTTCAGTTCCCATATTTGACTTTGCTTAGCATCTCTCTCAAAGAAAAAATTACTCAGCCTCTTCTCACAGTATTACTTTAACTTTGTTATGTCTTTTCTGGATAACCTGCTTTGGCTGGGTGATGGGCTTAACGAGCTAATAGGTCTTTTATGGCTGTAGCTTCTTTGATCCTAGAAAATGTAAAGATTTTGATGATCCATGACCTGGAGAGACTGCTACATACTGAGAACATTCTCTGTTCAGTTTCATGTATCCTCTGCTTAATCTGACCAGTTGCTAAAACCACAGAAGTCTGTTTTAAAAGAGTTGGGGCGGATGTGCACCCATGTGACAACTAAGAGTCAGAGCCAGTGTTTGATGGGCTGTAGCTCATGCTGATTAGGGTGACTGCAGAGTGAGCCATTTGTGCTGTGCCACCTTTCAACTCCTCTCTTTCAGGTGAGCTGGATACTGCTGATGCTCAGCTGTTGCAGTTTAGTATTTAGTCAAATTTGAGCTCTTCAATCATCCTTCTGAAGAGGGATGAGAACTGGAGAATTAGGTCTCTTTAAGCATCTTTTGAGAAGAATTGAAGTCCTGTTGCCTAGAACTAATCCTAGAACTGCATGGGACTTTCTGACAGTAAGTTCTCATCCCGTTTCTGGTCTCTTGCTACTTTCAACAAGCTGCAGTCCCCAAACTGCTGATTCTTTGGGCCTTCAGACAGTGTGATGGTCAGGAAACCCACCGGAGCGCTCCTCAGCATTTGAGCAGAAGAGAATTCCCTGGAACTGATTGAGTTGAAGTAAGTTTGAGAACTCTGGACTGCTTTTCTGATGTGCTCCTGGAGCAGCTTTTGTCATGTAAGGCTTTGTTGTGGGGTATTGCAGATAATACATCCCACTTCTTGGTCAATGGACTTCTTCCTGTGATCTGAACAACTTTTGAAAGCTGATAGTGTTCTGTCCCACTGTCACTGTTGGGTTGAGGCTCGTTCTTGGTGTGGTTTTCTTTTTTTTTGTGCATTTAGACCTACAAAACGTAGCTAGGCATGACTGCTCTATGGCCTTGTTAGTGATGAGTACTGAAGTCCTAGATTGGTGACTAATTCTGCTTCCTATTCTCTCATCCACAAAATGTAAGGGAAAATACTACTGCTTGTTTAAAAAACAAACTAAAAAAAAAGTCAGTTAAGTGACCTGATTGAACTACTCTTAAAATACTTTTATAGCTTGAGTGGCCATATGACCTCCTGCAGCTCATGTTGGCAGATTGCGTCTTTTCTGACCTTGTCTCTGTAATTAGGGCTGTAGGAAGGAGTCGTGGGATCACTGCACTCATACTGGTAGCGTGAGAAACCAGTGGTTGGGAGTTTGTGGTATTTTTTTTTTACTTTGTGAGTTGCAGTAGGTCAAGTTTAAGTCTTTTCACCTTTCACTGCTTTTCACCTTCTGTGTTTTTTTCCCCTTCTGACTTTGCTTGTTTCTGCACACATGTAGATAATCACCAGAACTGAAGTCTTGGGTCTTTTAAGATCTGATTTGCCAGTTAGGTAGCAGTTGTGTTCAAGGGTAGTGAAATTCAGGACTTCTTAGAAGAACTTTTCAGGGAAGGATTGTTTTGGTAGCACTGATCATGACTTGCAACCTTCTATAAATCTGTGGATAGACCTGTTGGCTCTGGAGTTAAAAAGCTCCGTTTCCTGTTGCTTCCTGTGGTCATTTAGAGAAAGAATGTTAACAGTTTTTGCTCCATCTGACTAACACCTCAGAATGGCATACATGATTGCAAAAGTTCGTGGTACCATGTTCAGTGTTGTACTCCTCAGATATCAAAAAGCCGAGAGAGAGAAGAACCC
This sequence comes from Cariama cristata, assembly GCF_000690535.1. Taxonomy (NCBI): domain Eukaryota; kingdom Metazoa; phylum Chordata; class Aves; order Cariamiformes; family Cariamidae; genus Cariama; species Cariama cristata. The sequence continues at coordinate 58,924 of NW_009631413.1, read as the reverse complement.
TAAGAGAAAAAGGCTTGCATGAATCTTGAAATCAGTGATTAAATAGGACGTTAATCAGGAACTGAAATGTGACCTGGAAAACTTAATGAGTAAATATGTAGCAGTAGAGAGCCAGAGCGAGAGGGGAAGATAAAAAAACCCCAACATACAAGATGAAGCTTGGCTGCTGTTTTCTTAGGCACATTCTCCACCCCAAGTCTAGTAAATTCTGCAGATTTACTCTTGGGCTTTCTCTAATCTTGGTTAACTGACTACTCAGAAGTGTGTCCATCCTGTTCCACCAAAGGGAA
>NW_009631413.1:12540-58603 GCF_000690535.1 Cariama cristata | reverse complement strand
GTGGCTCCCTCTGGAGCTAGCTAGTGTGACTTTGGAAGGACTTCCCTCCTTTCCCTCTAAAGCTTGCAGGCTCAAGGAGCAAAGACTAAGCTGGAATCTTGATTTATTTTCCCCTTGATTTTTTTTTTTTGAGTGGATGGCTTTCTGCACCATTATGTGCCCCCTGCCCTGCAATTGGATATGGCTTTACATGGGATGGTAGGGAGGTGGAGAAAGCCAAGAAGGAGAGGCAGGGCTGGTGGAAGGAGGGAAAGACTTGTCTGTGCTGTAGAGCTTTGCATTGTTTAGTTGCCATGCATGCTGTTTAATAGCTGCTCAGGCCCCTGGATTTAGTGAAACAAATACAGAAGCTGCTAAGCAAGTAGAAATGAAGAGAAACCTCTCTAAGCTGGGGATGTGACTGCAGCTTGACTGTAATACCAGACAAGCCTGATGCTGCTGATTTCATTAAAAGCAACATTCGAGGCCTCAAAGCAGGGTTTAATACTTGCTATATATTTTTTTAAATATGCTTGACCTTATCTGGTAAGCCTGTAATATTTGTTGCAATGAAGAGCAGCTGCTGCATAAATACATATATAATATCAGTTGCCAATTCAGAAAGCTGTGCTGAGACTGTGACTTGTTTGAAGTGGAGTTGCTATTAAAAGGCAGGTGGCAGGATGTTTATTTTACACCTTGTTAATTGCTTGTTTTTACTGCTGTAATTGGCTTCCTAACGGGGGGGGCAGAATGTACTTGGTTTTGCACACAAAGCTTCATCAGTGACAACCGATGGAAAGGATTTGGAGGGTGGGATTTATATGAAATATGTATATATATAGAGAGAGAGAGTAACAGATCTCTCTGCTAAATAGAGTGTATGAGGAAGTCCCATAGATGCATCAAAAATACAAATGTTTTTCCATCAAACAATTTAAGGTATCCTTGTGTTAGATGTAAAGATCACTGCCGATAACTTGAGAAGGGGGCAGAGACTTTATCTTGCTATTTTTGTGGGGCAGAGACTTAGTTCTGCTTCACTGGACAGGAGTTAGGATGCTGGGATGGTGCTCTGTACTTGGGACTCTGACAGCGTACACGTATTCATAAAGATATCTTTAATGATCTCTTGTGGCGTATCTAGCAATTGCTCCTGCTAATGAACTGGGAGGAGATGGCAAGCAGAGGTGGTGTTTAGTAGCTTCCTAAGATTTATGGAGCCTTGCCTGCTGCTTGCGTGTGTCAGTGCTATTTCAGGTGTCCTCCTGTTTGTGCTGGGCCCTTGGAGGCAGGGCACTGCTATGGAGAAGCATAGGTGGACCATCTGTATTTTCAGGATGACCCTGCTTGTGCTTAGAAGTGGCAGCTGAGGTGTTCTTCTGGCTAGGGATGGGTGCTCCACAAAGACAGTTCTTGTTTTAAAAATGACTTTTTTTTAATGTGGTGTAAGGTTCCTTAGTGTAAGAGACTGGTCTAAGAATTGTCTGTTGATGGTGGTTGTGGTGATCATCGGGCACCATTGCATCTGATGCCATGAACAGAGTTTTGCACTTTTCAGTTTAATATGCTGTTGTACCTGTAGATGTTGCTGCAGGTGGCAGGTGAGTGTAGTTTTGTGTGTGTATGTGTACATATATAGGTACTCGTTTCTAAAATTAATAATGAAAAGGTAAGAAGCCATGGAAATGGCTTATCATCCTTAACTCCCCCTACTCCTCCCTTTCTTTTTCTTTTTTTTTAAGCACGGAGATGGGATTAAAAAAACCACCTGTCTACTCCCTCACTTCTCTGCTTCCTCAGATGTCGGTATTTAACTAGTTTAAGACTGGTTTTATCTGTCATGTTTGTTCTCAGTAAGGTCACTTCAAGGCAAAAGTATAACGTTTGCCAATCTTGGATTGACATCTTTTATAAGAAAAAGCCTTTATTACATGCATATATCACAGCCTAATTGACTGTTTCATGTTGGGGGAGGGGAGAGTAATATCCTGAGGCAGCATTTTAATCAGAATGATCACAGGAGCTTCCCATCAGCTCTGCTCTTCCATGCAAGTGTCCTCAGATGACAAAATAATCCCTTTTCTTGAGATAATACTTTTCATTTCTGCAGAATCTTTCCTAGAGTAAAGGATGGACCGTGAACTTGCGGTGAGGCCAGGACTTGTCAATTATTAATGCTTGAAGGGAGGAGCCCCAAGGTGTATGTTCTTCCATGGTGAAAGCAATATGTGCGTTCCCATTGAGCTCATGGATGTGCTTTTGTCTCTGATGTACTTTGTGTCTTTGGCTGGGGAACTTTTTTCTCCGGGTGTATAAGCAGGTCCTCTCCCATCAAGATTTATTGGTGTTTGAAGAGACTGCAGCAAGCCAGTCCTCTTGTAGTAGTTTGCCCTGGCATCTATGAGTCTCTGAACGCCAATGAAAAGGAATTGGGGGGATTTTCTAACTTATTTTTGAAGTCTTATCTCTGAGGCTCTCATAAGTGATGATGGATGTATTTCGAACAAAGAATTAAAGAGCAGGCTCTGCTGAAGGCTATCCTTCGGGCCTTTTGGGGGTGCTTATGTCTGTATTTGAACTCGATGCTTGGGCTTTTCCTTCCATCTGTCTTCTGGCCCATCTTGCAAGCCTTCATGGGAGTGGGAATAAAAGATGATTGTAATAAGTAGGAGCAAAGATCCATCTTGCCGAGTACCTTGTCTCTAACAGTGGCTGGTAGTGGCTGCTTAAGGAAGCAGGTAAGCTTAAAGCGAGCATGCAGTAGTGATACAACAAGATGCTTGCATTTTATGTTTCATGAAAGTCTGTAAGGGTAGTCCTGTTCCAGAACTGACCAGGTAGGGAAGAAAATGCACTTTTTCTGATTAAAACCACTTACTCAGCTTGGGCGTGTCAGTCTGTTGTGTCCAGATTAAGTTGCTGTATGGAAGCTGGATGTCCTAAACCAGCTTCAAAGCTGCCCCTGCTATGTGCTGCATCCTGGTGAAAGACAAAGCTATTTCTGGAAAAGTCCCTGCTGGCGTGCAGAGCCTGAGCCCTCCCAGTGTACGGGGCTTCCAGCATGGATGTGGGGAGGAGGACAGAGTTGATGCGTACGGTGTCATGTCATCCCTCAGATGAGTAGGCTGCTGGGCACCTATCATTGTGCCATCCCCAGGGAACGTTCCATTGCTTTGTTTATTGAGCTGCTGTTTTTAAAATTAAAAACAGCCAAATGTTTCATAAAATATTAAGAGGCACTGCTTTAGCGTCTCTCATCAGATTAAGTATGTCACATTGTGTGTCCTTAGGGTGATGAAGCCAATCAGCGTGGTTGTTCTCTCACCTTAAGGATGCATTAAGGTGACATGCTTCATCTCACAAGGGATGCTGAAGCTATCACACTGCAGAACTGGTAACCGTAGGGGTCCTGCACTTTAGCTGTGGATTCTCAAATGAAATTTTGCAGAAGCAATACAGTTTGCTTTGTACGAGTGAATTCCTTTTTGTTAGAGAAGTGCTTTTTGAAAAAAAATATTGAGGTAACACAGTGGCAGACACATACACAGTGACTGCTCTGCAGGAAAGAAAGAAATTATGGCATGTTTTGTATGAAAGACCAAGAACTGTTATGTTTCAGTGGGTGAAGGGGGAGAAACCTCTACGTTCCTCAAACATTCTTTATGAATATGGATTTTTGAAGCTGTTTTGCTTGCAGGTGAATTTCTTTTTCATTCAAGAACTGGTTCCAGCATTTTAATCACAACACAGTGGCACTGGAGTAGCAGAGGGTTGGGAAACTGTGGGGTGTAGTAGCCCCAGGACTCAAAAGCTGAGGGAGGGTCTCCAGCTTGCTGCAAAGAAGCCCTGCGGCCTGCACACTGGTGAAAGACAGTATATTGGAGCTGGGACCGAGCTGTGGAGAGCAAGCTTTCGCTGGATTTTCCTTTATCTCTTTCCTCTACCCCGCAGTTCTAGCACTCTTCAGCATGCGTGTAGTACTTAGGAATGCTGCAACACATCAGATTAAATAGTCATGAAGTTTTAATAAACTTGAGATACGAGACCAACTGGACTTCTGAATGTCCTGGTTGTTTTCGGTTGTGTTGCCTCTTTAAACTCGGTAAGTAACGGCACACGTGGCACGTTACTCTTGCGTTCCCACTGTGCGCAGCTAAATCACACACACGTGCACATCGGGGAGCCGTTATTCAGGAGTCTGTTCTGAAGGGCAGCAGTTCCTTTGTCTGATCTGATACACTGCTGCTTTGCTTGCTGGTGGTGTGAGGGAATAATAAAGTAAAGCCTTCAGTCATATGACCTGATCAGAGAGGGTTGTCTGTCGTGATTGATAAGTCCTCTCGGAACAATAGGCTGCTTGAGCTGTGCCCAGGGACTGATGAGTTCGGTTGGGGTTTTGCATTCATTTTTGGCGTATGTAAAAAGAACAGTAAGATCAAGGTTTCAGTTTAGTTTGCAGCTTGCCTTCACATCCCTGCCTGATCTAAAATGGTACTTAGCTGTATATACCTCTGCTTTCCCCAAAGCTATTTGGAGACCACTTTTCCCATCTCCTTTAGGATATGTTGAGTATTTTGAGGATCTCCAAATTATTTTGATTCCTTAAACTGGCTCTCTCCCAAGGAGTCATAAAAGAAAGACATCTTTCCACCTTTCACCCTTGCATCCCCCGGCCTGATGAGTGACATGGAGCAAATGGACGGGGATTCTCATCCCTGGGATGTCCCCCCAGCCAGGACTTCTTCCCGCAGGCCTCTTGTATGACCTTGTCAAGCTGCTTCACTTCTTTTCTTGATTTATGACATTTGCCATTCTCAGTAGAGAAGCTAAAAAGCTTAATATTAAGAAAGTGCTTGTATTCTGTGAAAGATGGCTTTTTCAGTTTGTATTGAGAAACCTCTGAAGATGAATGTGTGTGTGTGGATTCTCTTTAGCTCTGTAATAACCAAATTGTGCAGTGATGTGTCTGTAACGTGGGTGAATGTTAGCCATGTGTGGCGTTACACAAAGGATGCCACCTGTCTGCATCTGGGCCAGAGGTGTACTTGGATGTATTTGCGTTTCTGCAAAGGAGATGTAGCTCAACAGAGAGGCAGAAAAATGCATCCCCAGCGTATGGGGTCAGTTTAAAGCAGAGATGCTCTATCTTCTTAAAATGCTTGCTGAACAAATACATTTTCCCGCCTGTCCTGCAGAACAAAATGGTACACGGGCAAAAGGATGGCTTTCCCCCCCAGAATGTGTGCAGCCGCTTTATGGATTGAGGGAAGGGTTTGTGGAGCACAGAGGAGCTATTGCTGCTGTAGAGAAGTGCCAGTTCAATGTCCCTTTTTCAAGCATTCCTACCTTCAGCCGCAGTGGTAGTGGGCTCGGGCTGTGCTGCAGCGGCTCTGCCTCTGCTGCTGCTTAGGTATTCTGCTTTTGTCAGAGTGAATCAGGACATCTGAAGGAAAGGGCCCGTGGGATGACTAGGACTTTTCTGTCACACACACAAGAAAATGTCTTACTTGGAGAATGGATAGTAGAATGCCATTATACCAGAATGCAAGAACTGCCCATTAGATCCTGCTCCTCTGCTAGAGGTGAGGACACAGACAGCTACGTTCAGGAAGAGATTTCTTCATCTAGATGCAGTGGTAGGCTTGAGAAGCATTTGTTTTCTGAAAGCTGTCTGTGATCTCTTACTGTTCTATTGGAGTTTTATGTTTCTTTGCTCTCCCTGTCAGTAAATGACCGTTTCATTCTGGCAGTGCCCTACTGTTTAAATTATGGTTAGGGCCCGTTTATTGTGGACCTGTTCAGCATCAGTTATATTGCTTGCCTGCATTCTTGCCCTGCTGCGAGATTGTCATTGTAGTGCCTTTTGGGTGTCCTCTTTGCTGTCAACTGGCCTGACTCCTAGGGCTTGAAGAACTGTTTGGGGATTCCTCTGGGAGCCTAAGGGAGTTATTGGAGGGAAGTCAAATTCTTGTAAGTTCCTGAGAAAGCTGTCATAAGCCTTGTGGCTGCTGGGCTATTGCCAAGCCCTTTATTCATGGGACCCATGATGAGCCATTGCTAGACAATAAGGGTTTCAGGTTCCTTTGTACTGTATTATGAAAGGAGAACCAGTTCTGGACCATTGTTTTGGCCAGTGTAAGAACACACAAGATTCTCTGTATCAAAACGTTTTCAGTTTAAGACATGTTTTCTGGCCTTTTTTTCCTTCCCCTAGGGTTCTTTCTCCGTGCACCCAGTTTACCTGTTGCAGGCTCGCTCCTAGCAATGATTTGTCCAAAGTCAGACTGCTTTTGCGTCCTATGGCTTTTGCCAACTGCAAACCCCATTTACTGTGTGCAGTACTGATTCTGATGGGAAGTATTGCTGTGAATGTGCCAAGTGTCCTTTACTGCTGCCTAAATTATTTGTTACAGCGAGGAAAATGGGTTTGATGACCCCTCTTTGTGGTATTTCCTTAGCATATGCATAACTATATACATGTATACGCACACACAGGGTGTATGTATTAACCCTGCCTTTGCCTGTTGGTGACTAGTTCTGTTGGGCAGGCTTCGTATAAGTTGCAGAGTTGCTCTAACGCTGCACATTCGCCCCACATCCTCAAGGCATTTGGCAGTTTGTTGTCCCCTCATCTGCCTCTGCAGTGAAAGTCAGAACTAGCTTATTTGCCTCGTGGAGTTTCCGTTTTTTTTTGCTCCTGGCTGCTGGCTTTGTCCTGCTTCATGGTGGACAGTGTTTGGTACAACTGAATTTTGAATAGCTAGTGACCAAGTTTTCATTTCCCAGGGGAAGGTGGTACTCCACCCAAACAGCTTTCATGCTGTGGATGTCTGTCTTGGTGCAGTCTTCTTCTGATTTTAGTTTAGTCCAATTGCCCTACACTCTAACCACTTAGTAAAAAATGGGTGGATTAAAAAGTTACCCAGAATAGTATTGAAATGTCAAGAATGTGCATTCAAAGTCATTTCAAATACTTAAATTTAAAATGAAATGTGTTGGTGCATTGAAATTGTTTGATACATCTCTCTGTTTGGGACTGAGCTGGGATGGAGTCCAAAACAAACCATGTGAGATCCCTGGAGGGAAAAGTGCAATGCAAATTGGAGGTAGAAAAGTCAGTCTGAGCTTTGGTTTGGCTTTGTCTTTGCAGTCGCTGAATGTGTGCCAGCTATGGATGAACAGCAGTAGGACAAATATTTAGGTGCTGCCGTACAGCCTATGGAAGCTTTTATTCAGTGGCACGCACTACAGATTTCACACCAGATCTGAAAAACTGCGTTTTCGTCAGAACCCACACCACTTAATTTCAGCATAATGTTCTGCCAGCCCTGAAACATGTTTGCATTTGCTCACAGAGAGCTTGCTCGGATGCAGGGCTTGGTTCCGTCTATTTCTCCCTTTTCTTGGCTTGCCTTCTGCAGGTATGATAATAGTAATAATAAAAAGCCCCAGAAAAATCGTCTGTAAAATGTTGCTATTGCAGCTGATATATCAATGATTTTAGCAGTCATTTAAGTAGTTTGTGTTTGGTGGGGTTTTTGTTGTTGTTTGTTTGTATTTTTTAATTTGGAACTTCTTGTTTTGATTTGAAGTATTTGAAGATTATGTATGATAGCACTGCTGCAGCGCAAAGCATTTGGTCAGCTGCATGGGTATCAGCAAACAAGCCAGGGGACATGTTTCTGAGCCACAGGTTAGAAGAGGAAGGCTTTAAGGCTGAAAACTGGAGGTATTGGAGGAAAAAGAAGCTTTTCTGATATCTGCTATGCCAAGCTACCTTAGTGTTTATTAAGTCTGAAAGGTTAGAGTGGACACAACAAATCTGAGGGAAGAAGTCATGGAGGATGCAAAAAACCAGACTGGTATTCAGCACCTCTGAGTCTAAGTGCATGTGTGTGTGCAGATGATGAGAGCAGAGTGTGACTGTTGGTAGTTTCTAGATTTACTGTGGAACAGTTTGCGTCCCCACAGGGATGCAGAAAGTTGCTGCTCGCCAATCTGGCCTTGACTTGTAATAGCTGCTGCTGAGCCTTAATGTCAGGAAGGATCACTGGAGTGCAATGAGTCTGGTACTGTTTTACCCAGCGCTTAGCCTGCAGCTTGTGCCCAGTGGCATGGACTGGACTGGGTGTAACAAGGAGGAGATGATGTCAACAGGGTGGGAAAATTCTCTTCTGACTTTATAGGGCAGACTGCTGTGGAAATATGAGGGAATGGACAGTTGATAGTCACGAAGGAAGTCAAAACAGGGTTTTACTTTGATGTTAGCAGCACATGGATGATGGGGATTTTAGGTTGAAAATTCTGACTTGTAGATGCTTCAGTTTGTCTTCAGAAGTCACAGGTCTCTCTTGAAAGGTTTCTTTCTAAGACAGGGTGTACATAATGTGCATATCGTCTTGCAACTGCATGATGTATGCACATGAAATTGCCTTTCACAGTGTCCTGCTGTGGTAGAGTGGATCAGACTGGCTCTCCTTCTCTGCTTATGCCAATGAAAATAAATCTCCCCGTCATAACTTGTGAGGAAAGCAGTGTTCTGTAATCCTGTGTATAAGGCCATCGGCCAACGGTGTCAAAAACAAAGCCAGCCCTTCCTATGGTGTTGGATGCTGCTCCTAGGCAGGTCGGAGAGCCAGCTGGGCAGGGAGGCAAGGAAGCTGTCACTTCTGCAACTTTCTTACTCATGGCTGCTGAAAGAGGCTCTTCTCTAACTGTGGATAATGTGTATTTTTTCTTGCCCCTTTCCTCTCCCTCCATCCCCCAGTTACTTAAAGACAACCCTGTTGCTTCCGTCGGAGAAGGTGCTGTTTTCTTTTTACAGCTCGCAGAACAGGAGAAGAGGCATTGCACATATGGTATTTTGTTCCAGACGCTTTTTACACCCCTCCCATTTGATTTCAGATCTGTTTTCTCTTTTTAAAAGCTTTGCAGAGCAAAAGATGAGGCTCTAATGACGCAGGAGGAGGGAGGGGGAAGGAACCTTCCGTCTTAATTTTTTGCCGCTTAGATGTCTCCCTGATGAAGCAGAACGTGATGCGAGTGTCAGTGTCTCTCTACACACAGTGGTGTGGAGCAAGTGCCTCAAATTTGAGTCATATGGGGGATAGCTGAAAGGGGATTGCGTGGGCAGGGCTGAAGGAGAGAGGCAAATACTGGAAGCTGGAGCTCTGAGCAGCTGAGAGAAGGGGGCTGCAGCTGACCTAGCTCTGTCCCCTACGTGTTCCTTCTTTTATTATTTTTTTTCCAATTCTGATGGCAGAGCACAAGAGCAGATACAGAGTGTGATTGAAGGGGGCTAGCAGGATCCTGAACACTGCCCTCTCCTTGCAAGAAGACCTCAAACCTTCCAAACTTGTTTGTCGTCTCTTGGTTCATGCTAGTCATGTGCTGTTCTCAATGATCAGCCTTTCCCGCTCTCTCTTTTCTCAGGTTTATACAGCTGTTCTGTCTGTGAGTTTTCCTGCAATATTTGGGATGTTTCCCTCCCTTCCTCTCTGCATTCAGTATGTGTATTAGGGTCAAGGGTGTTGGAACACGAAATCTCCTCGCACTGTTTTCTTTGTCATCAGTATGCCATGATCAGCTTGCATTCTGAGAATACCTACTGCTTACCGGTAATGTTCACCTGTAGGTCAAACCTCTGCTAAAAGAGGTCTTATTTTCTGGGATGTGAGGAGTGAGGCAGAAAGTGAGGTGCCCAGCGAGTCAGTGAAAGGAGCTATGGCTCACGTCCAGGTTGTGCTACCATATTGCGTCCACATGGTAGCCTGCGTCCTCTTTGATGCCTTAATTTTTTTCCCCTGAGCATCTGAGTTGATACTTGGTTGAACACAAGTGACTCACTGTAGTGTTTCTGAGTTACTGGTGCTGCTGCATTTCTGAGCTTTCTGTCAGGGAATGAAACTATTCTTAAGTCTGTTATGGTAGAATGATCACAGTAAGGTCACCCATTCATGCACTTGACTTGTTTTCCCTGATGTTTGTCCCTTGCCACAATATAGTTGCTATTTCCAAAAAGCACTGTTTCATTAGAAAAATGACAATTCAATTCTAGAAAAAGCAGAGTCGTCTTTGCTGGGACTTGGCTGAAGGTTGCATTTGTCTTTGTGCGTGTGGTATGGGTTGTAAACAAAGTTTACCCTGTTTGCTGTTTTCCAGAAGGAGCCACAAAGAAGCTTAAAATATGCATTTCTGTGTCTCTCTGGAGATTACTGTGCTTTCACCATTTACTTTCATCTGAATTGAGCACTGCTACTCAGATTTAACAATAGTGCAGGCCAAATAAGGGAGCATAATATTAATCCTGTTTAGTTGGCCCTGTGTAATCCAGCTGTTCCTAATATACTTTGGCTTGGATTCATGACACTTAACTGATGGGTCTAAAATAAGAAGCAGGGAGATGCTTATGTCCAGATGATGGCTTCCATCTTAGTGGGAAGAGATGTCCATCTCTCTCCATTGACCTTAGAGGAAGCTGACTGTGATGATCTGCCTAACTTGGGTATTTCATGAGTGCCTAAAGCTGGGTCGGACGGAGTCAAGTCTAGTGTTGGAGAGCCCATGCAATGCATGGGAGACTCATTGTGTGTGCCACCTTTTGCTGCTACTAGAGTTAAAGTAAATGCTGCTTATACTTTTGTAGAGCTGCTAAAAGCTTGTTTCAAGTTGGATCTGTTTTCCTTCTCTCTTTCCAGTAGAGTCTGCAGCTATGGTGCTAGTAATGCAAAGGGATGGTGCCGTACTTTTGTCTTGCACATGTATCTTGACTAGTTGTTGTGGGTCATTAGGTCTCCTTTAAGCCAGGAACTGTAGCTGCTGCTGGCAACTGTGGCAGCTCAACAAGGAGCATTTAGCTGCCATTTGACCTTCCGTGTGGCATAGCACTTACCCCTACCTCAGGCTGCAGGTAATGGTTACCTAAACTATGAGGACAGGCTGAGAGAGTTGGGGTTGTTCAGCCTGGAGAAGAGAAGGCTCTGGGCAGACCTCAGAGCAGCATTTCAGTACCTAAAGGGGCCTACAGGAAAGCTGGGGAGGGACTTTTTACAATGGCATGGAGTGATGGGACAAGAGGCAATGGCTTTCAACCGGAAGAGGGAAGACTTAGGTGAGATATTAGGAAGAAATTCTTCCCGGTGAGGGTGGTGAGGCAGTGGCCCAGGTTGCCCAAAGAAGCTGTGGCTGCCCCATCCCTGGAAGTGTATGGATGGCCAGGTTGGATGGGGATTTGAGCAACCTGGTCTGGTGGAAGTTCTCCCTGCCTGTGGCAGGGGGGTCGGAACTGGATGGTCTTTAAAGTCCCTTCCAACTAAACTGTTCTATGGACTTGGCCAGAGACCTCAAATAAAGCTGAGCCTTGCCTGCAGGGACTTCCTTAGGAATGGCAGAACACAGGAAGGGCTGGAGGATGTTGGTAACATCTACAGGCGCAAGATCAAACTTGCTGTGAAACCTTGCGGATTTCTCCTTTTTCTGAACTTTCGTGCCCTTTGTCACTCATTCAGAATCAGATCTCTCTCCTAGGCCTCCTTATCCATTCCCACCCCCAGCCTGAGAGCTGGAAGTGAGCAGCAAAGCATCATGTCAGTCTGAGACTGTACTAAATAAATGAACGGGGAGGATGCTCTGTCTGACCTTCCCACCAGCTATAGGTGCTTGTGCTGTATGATTCAACCACTGAGTGTCTCTGGGCTATGCAGAGCTCCAGGCAACATCTAGTCCCTAGAAGGCTGGCACTTTGGTTAAGCTTGGTTTAGGCCTCAGTTTGTGGCTGCAGTTTTGTTCTTGCTTTGAAGGGCATTTTGTGTATCCTTCTAGGTTGGCGACTCGGAATGCAGCTTCCTCACTCTTGAGAATGGAGTGGGGTGGCACTGCATGATAAGGCAGCACTGTGGGTTGCAAGTAGTAACTGTCTCGTCCCATTCAAAAGACAGTAAATTCCCCAGCCTGGTGTTGCTTTTTTGCTGTTTTTGAACATCATACCCCTCTCATTGCACTGAGCTGTGCAGAAGGTCTAAGGGAGGAGAACGTTAGCACAGCAGCTTTGTTACCTTTCCCTAACTGATTGGCTTTTTTCTTTTTTCCCTTAGCTGTGACAAGCTTACTCTTGCAAGCACGCTCAAGTAGATAATTAATCTGTCTCTCAACAGGGCTCTGCTAGCCACAGTATTTTCTTCAATTCCATGGAAATAGTTACTTTTTCATTATGATGCTGGAAGGGTAGAAGGCAGCCTATTCTCTACTTTAAAAATGCTGTGATAGAAGGTAAAGTTTTCATTAAACATGCCTGGCTGAATTTATACACCTAAGTATCTGAACTGTGGCTAATATCTTTTGAAAGAGAAGGAACGAACATAGCTGTAGTAGCCAGCATTTTGTGTTTGAATGGTTAATCAGTAGTATTTTCAGTAGCATAGAAAAATAATTGAATTAATTCCTTCATAGATTTAGGCCAGAAAAAAACCCCAAATATGAATGTCTATTGCTGTAGGGTAGTTCTCACCTTCTTTCCATCTTACAACCATTTAGGAGTGCTGACATCTCGGTGGTTCACAGGTGATGGTATCCATATTGCAGCTTTCTTTGCTGTTATTAACTTACCTGGTGGAAGATTTGCAGTGAAACAACTGACTGGTACCAGGAGCTCTTTCCTGCTGACTTGGCTTTGAGTGGGTACTTGGTTATGCTGAATGGTGTTTTGTCATTAAATAGGTAAACTCGCAAGCAGCTGGACATGTTGTTTGGTCCCGTCGCTTGCTTGTGTGCTAGTTGTCACTGACTTCAGTGCACCTTTAAGGTGCATCAATGTGAGATAGGATTTTTGATGGACTCAAGCTGGGATTTGAGCCTGAGGTGGTATTGGTAAGTTTTGAGGATGGTCAGGGTATTACTTAGTGCTTTACTGAGGGATGTCTGGTGGAGCAAGCCCCAGATCTGAGATTAACTGATTTTATAGATTTCCGACAGTCATTCTAGTAAGATGAGCAAAGGTGGGTATGTCATGTTCAAGACTGAACAATAGTAGTAAAAACTCAACTACTGCAATGGATAGAAATACCACACTGCAAATCAGCTGCTGGGTAATAACTTGCTATACCATCCAGAGCAGCATGCTTTACAATTGTATAGGAGCTGAAAGTTTTGTTACTGTACAGACATAAAATAATTCTGGTCAGCTGCTTGGTGGCTTGTGTACAGGGCTTAGGCTTGCAGCAACATAAACTGGAACCTCTGTTCATGAATTAAACACTTAGCAGTCATGTGTGGACAAGCATCATGTTCATAGCTGGCCTTGCCAAAGATTCATTTCAAACTTGGTTATAAGTTGATACGTAGAGGCAGCCATAGTGTTAGGCTTGGATGAATACCTCGGTTCTGGATACGCAGGCGGGGTGGTTCTGTGCTTGCTCAGACCATTTGGAGGTAGGATAGAGGTGTTCACAGTCTGGGGCAGAAAACCAGGAGCTGGGAATCATGACAATGCTGTAATTTCCATACTACAGAGTCAGAAGAGGATGTCTGACCAAATAAGATGGGGAACCCGGGACTTTTGGAACAGTTAGGGTTGAAAAAACATGAATCTGGCACTTGTATTGCAATTTCAAAAAGATGCTTTTAAATCTGCTCCTTGTCTTGCCTTGGCAACTTTCAACACTGAACCACATGCAGGCACTAGTATGAGTTACAAGACCTGACATTGGTTTCTGTTTATTCTTCCTCCATTTTCAGTCTGTAGAGGTTATTTCACTTCCATGGAGGCAGAAGCTTACATCTTACGAGCACCAACCCATGTAGATGTCTGCAGCTGTAATTGGGAAGGAAGGGTTATGCTGCTGAGTTTTCTTGTCACTGCTGTGTCTCAAATAAAGGACTGATTTTGCTGCTGGAAGGTGCAATATAAACTCTTTTGTTTAGGTAGTTGAAAATATCACATCATGACAAAGAATGTTTGTCACAACAACAAAACATTCCTTGTATCACCTGCCAGACCCGTGATAACAGAGTAGGAGCTGAACTAAACTTACAGGTCCCTGTGGATGTAATGCGGATAACTAGCCATTGCTGAGGGGGTGAAAGACAGGAGAACTGGGAAGGAATTGCCAACTACAGAAAATAAAGGTCCTATATCGTTTATTCTCCTGTAATCTGGGTCCGTATTCAGCAAAGTACTGACAAATCCCTATTCAGCTAAGTATTCAGAGGTGCATTTCCAAAGGGTTTAATTTCTGTGAAGGCACAGAGAATAACACTTCAAAGGGCTTTCAAAATGTATGTGTTATAGATGCCGTGTACGTACAGGGTCGGTGGAGGATATCCTCCTAGGTCCTTGCTAGTCTTTTTCCTTGAATACCTTGGTTCTGAGACCTGTCTTGTATCTGTCTGGCTTATCCAAGGCAGAACAGCACGTGTCAAACTATTTCTCTGAACTGAAGCCTTTATGATATAACAGATCAAAAAAAGAATGATGGGAAACAATGACCAGAACAGAGTGGTTGTAGGCCCAAGTAACTGCGTAAGCATGCAGATAAATAAGGATGCCAGCTGTGCCAGCAGCCCAAGCCCACCAGTCTGCTGCCTGGTGGCGAGATTGCCCATGTGTTTGGCAGCTCAGGAGTTTGCACCGGACTGGTGGAGGCAGACCCACGAGGCTGCTTTACTTTGTGCAGAAGTTCTGTGTGAAATACACTGTAGAGATTTGAAGGTGTTACAGTGATTAACTAAATTGGAACTTGAATGACAAAATGATCCTGTTACGCTGCTTAGGCTTGGCAGAAGGAGAGGTGTTGGGATGCTGCTGCAGTGCGTTTCAGAGCTGTGGGAGTTTGTGGCAGAGCAGAGCAGGTGTGAACACTCCAGATCATGACTAAGTGCTGTCTTGGCTGATTTATTCCTTTCCCTTCAATGTTTTCTTCCAAATCTAATTTGCCTCAATTATGTATTTTGCTCTCTTATTTACAGTTACTGATGGCTTGCAGTTTTGTGTCAGCCTGTTCCTGTTGCAGGCATGAAAAGGAGGGAATTATACTTTGTTGTGCTGTTTACTGGAGACCCTGTAGCATTAAGGCTCTGTCCAAGGAGCTCCTGTCCTCAGGAACATGTCCTCTGAATGGAAGAAAACTGGCAGGGACCATCTCTAGCATACCTGGAGCTGGGAATGGATCCTAGGTCTTCTGAGTGCTTAGTCCAGCCTCCCAGCTACTGATGAGTACGCAGGCTTGTGTGGCAATTTGCTGGCCTGCCAGTGTTTGATCTTTGGTGTGTTATGTATTTTAGCTGCTGCTCTCTGGAAATAGCTGTTCTATTGTGGCTATTCAGCTGGAGAATTTTTGAACTCGGGTGTGCAAATAAATGGAATAAAAATAAGTAAGACCCCAGGTTCCTAGTAGAAGCTGGGATTTTCTTCCTGATGCTTGTGAATGCCTGTGGATTGACATGAAGTCTGGAGGAAGAAGGTTTACAAATGTCTTGCTTAGGTTTCCAAAATTGCCTCAGGCTGCAGATTTGACTGTTTTAAAAAAAATATATTTCAGTATTGAATTCCTGTACAGAGGGGCCATTAGTGTAGCTGACATCTGTTTTCCTTATGCCATTCAATAGTTAGGGAAAACCAGAAAAGAGGAGAGCAAGGAAGACCTCATAAAGGACGGCTTGGAAACGCTTCTTTTCAAAAGTACCAAAACTCATTTCTTAATCTATGTAGGTTTACTGAGTGCTTCTCAAGGCACTGGGTGAAGGTATTTGAAACAGCTAGCACAGTCATTAAGACTTGGACTGGTTGGACTCGATCTTAAAGGTACTTTCCAACCTAAACGATTCTATAATTCAAATAATAGATGCGCCTTCATTACGCTTACAGTTGGGATTTCCCACTGCCTCCCAAAGGTATGTGTGTATCCATAGACAGGAGATAAGCTTGACTTCTGCATAAACAGAACTATACTTACAAAATGAGCCTTTTCAGTCATTCTTATTTTCCTCATCTAAAACTACGTATGTAAAACCAACCACTTGCTTTTTTGAGTATACTGGGTTTGCATGGCCAGGTTTTGGTTGCAGGGGGGCCACAGGGGTGGCTTCTGTGAGAAGGTGCCAGAAGCTTCTCCCATGTCCAATGGAGCCAACGCCAGCCAGCTCCAAGACGGACCCACCGCTGGCCAAGGCCCAGTCCATCAGCCATGGGGGTAGCACCTCTGGGAGAACAGAGTTAAGAAGGGGGATAACATATTTAAGCAACAGCCAGAGTAAGGAGTGAGAACATGAGAGAAAAAACTCTGCAGACCCCCAGATCGGTGAAGGAGGAGGAGGTACTCCCTAATTTGCATTAGGAGTGCATTTTTTTTGGAAACTGTTTCTCCTGATTGTCCCACCTTACTGCACTTAAATTTGAATAATGGAGTAGCTTCAGAGTGTGTATTTGATTCCTTTTTGGATAAAACTAAACTGGAAGCTGTGTTCCAGGAGCACGTATGATGCTCATAGTATAGTCCAAAGTACCTAATCCCAAAATGCTGATGATGTGGATGGCGAGGAACCTTGGGAACAGCTTATTTGCTTTACAGGTTTGTTCCTACTGGGCTGCATTTAAAGAGCTCGCATCTACTCCTGGTTGATGAGAAGGACTTGAGTAAGGCTAGCGGTGCTCATCTGGGCTGCGTATGCGAGGGGAGAGAAAGAAAGGGCTGTGAACAAGCAGCGCGTAGAGCAGAAGTGGAAGGTGTTCTGCTTACATACATACTTAAAAACAAGGAAGGCTGGGGATACGAAGGCTGGTTACAGCCTTGGCTGCAGTGGCCATGAGATGGAGCTCAGGATCCTGAGTGGAAGAAACAAGACAAAAAGCAGGATTGCAATCCTTGACTTGAAATGAAGTGCCTGTAAACCTTCTTGGAGTCAAGCAGGGTTTTGGTTATATATATTGAGCACCCAGAGAACATTAGACTAGAAACTAAATTGGGAAAACCTTTAATCTACTGGAATATATTCCTCTTTTTAAATATGTTCATATTTGTGCATAGATCGTAATTTTCTTGGGAACGCTGTTCTTTTACTACCTTGCCAGAAAAACCCGTTAGGGTTTGGGACAAAAGATGTGCTTTATTGGGGTCGGAGGCATGTGAAAGAGGGTACAGACTCTGGCTGTTGCTAGGTTACACTTATGTGCTCGCATAGAGAAAGAAATCCTTATATGTTGGTAGTGTCTTATGACAGGTCAAAACACTTCTCTTGCTGCATGATGTCAGTCACTGCTATTGTGTAATGAATAGATCCTGTGGTTAATTTTTCGTGTGATTGGCATTAGTTGAACTCACCTCTGAGTCAGTCTAATATATGCAAATCTTTCTTGAGTCACACACTGGAAGTGAATAATGCTTTTTTTTTTTTTTCCTGGGAATTTGCATTTCTTACAAACTGCAGTAGGAATAGCAGCAATTCTGAATAAAGCAGATCTATTTTTATTAAAATAAATGTAAATTGAATGTCTTGTTCAAAACTTTTGAAATGTGCTATATAGAATATGTGTCATTCTCTGTCCTAGCTTCAATGTGAATCGGCACAGCAATCCTGTTTGTAAGTGTATGCCTGTATTATTGCTATTTGCTCTCTGTTCAGGAATTCAGACTAAGGTGAAGGCTGGCTTGCATCCTTTACCGCTGGTGAGAAGATACAACAGTGTGTAGAAGGCAAAAAGTCTTACACAGTCTTGTCCCGGAATATGGTGTCATCACACGCTATTGTCCTTGAAAGCCTGTTCTGTGTAGTCACTGGAAGACTTGCTAGAGATTAATCTTTAATGTTCAGGGTATTGAGGAGTAACTGAGCGGTCCTGCTCCCCTAATTGAACTAAGCTGCCATTCTCTCAGTGCAACTCTCTTGCTTGCGCTCTGTGGTGATAATTCGAATGTTTTCCAAACATAACTCTCCGTTGTCCACGTGTCTGTCCTGGGAGAAGCCTGTGACTTCTCTGTGCAGTCTTACAGCTTTTTTTATTTTTGGTTTCAGCCCTGCGATAATGATGGTATTGTGCCAGTTATTGCATGTTTAAGCTAAAAGCTGCATTAGGAGATACCTATAGGTTATGCCACTGATAAAACAGTAGGTTTTACCTCCTCTGAGATTTCTGGGCTTTTGTTCTGTTTATGGTCTTGATGTCTGTCTGGGATCGCTTGCAGTGCTCGAGAGCAGTAATGCAGCAGGCACAAAACCATTAAGTAACATGGTTTTGTCTTGGGGGGGTGTGTGTGTGTGTTAACTTTACCATAGGCTGCACATCTTTTACTTTCCTGGCACTTCTGAATCAGGGAGTGTTTTCTTGCTTTCAGTAATATATCATTTGGCTTTGAAATTCACCTGCTGCAAGGCTGAAGCTGTAAGTGAATCTCTTTGGGAACTATCATGCCTCTCTCATTCTTGCTTAATGCACCTAGTAGAATAGGAAATAAAACCCTGCCTAGGGAGTTGTGTATGCTGGGGCTCTGAAGCATCAAACTTCTGCTTTTGCTTGTTGGACCCAGCTGAGCCTCGAGGTGACATTTGGAAGATACTTCTTAAAGCCTTTCAGCTGAGAAGTACAGTACTGCTGTGTTTGCCGATGCAGGCTCTTAGGAAGGTAATGAAGGACTGTTAGATGCCTTAAGTGCTCTGTGGCAAGATGGCAATGCCCCGTGTGCTTGAAGAACACGTAACCTAGAAGATCAAGTCTTTGCTGCCTTTGCATTTTTAAGGAGGACAATGAGCAGGGAATCCCTTAGAAGTTCAACATAATGAAGGAAAAAATTCCAGTCACTTCCCAATCTCTTTTGAGGGTGATTGGTTCGGGTTTTTGTTTTTAAAAAGCTAGCAAGAACACTTTAAGGATGTGATTGCTAAGCCATAGATACTCTTGGTAAGTAAGAATTTTAATCTTTAATTCGATTCTCTCTACTTGCCTCCTTTTGGTATGGAGAGAGGGAGAGTAAACTGACAGCTGTAGGAACTTGGATAGAAGTGGTATTTCAAGTAAATTTTGCCTATGAGGACGGCTAACAGCTTTATCCTCATGCATTGCTTGAGAGATAATGGGACTGTCACAGTGTTAATATCTACTGCCGTTTGTTTTCATTGTTTAATGTGCATGGTCACTGGAGCTCATAATTAGAAAATAAGTTCCTTTTAGGAATATGCCTTATAAAGCAGAACTCAAAATTAGTATTCATTATGAATGCCACTGTGTATATGACTCAAATATGAGCACCTAGCCGTTGTTTGCTTTTTTCCTTTGCAATCATTGTATTATTCCCCTTGTGGCCCTTCAGTGTTGGCCTGATTTTGACTTCTGTAGATAATACAATTCTTTGGGAAGGGAAGCTAACCACCAAGTTAATTTTGCTCGCTGAAGTGTTCAGCTGCTTAGGCAGATCTATCTTTACAGGCTTGGGTTCTTGCTGGAACAACTAAACCATTGGGGAATATTGCACACGCAGAAGTGAAAACGTTCGCTTGCTTATTCATTCTGATTAACCTCCTGTGTAAAGATGGGTTTCAGAATGCAGCTTTTTCGTGGCTTTTGTCCATCCACTTTTGTTTGGCAGGTTACAGTACTGATTTGTGCTTTGGTTAACGTTTATGTAGGCTAGACCACTTGGTAGGCTGATCTGTGTGCACATGTCTGTATGTCAGCTCACTGGTTTTGTGTGCGTGTGGATTTTGACTGCTGGAAATTCTCTTGGTACGTTCATTCAAATCTACTGTCTGTCTTACAATTACTATTTTGGCGCTTTTGATGAGAACCGAAGGTGTCCCGTGGGAAAAGTGTTGGCAGGGGAGGACGTTGGATGCCTGCAGCACGGCTGTTTGTAGCCTGTTTCCCCTCATTTCCATTTGATGGCATGGTACCAGGCTTGTTCTAAGACTTTGCTGGTCAATTAATTTGTTCTTTTCTGTTCTTGAATTGGAAACTAATTGAGTACTTGTGAAAGGTGCCAGATTAAACTCCGTTTTTGCTTGGAGTGCCAGTGAAACTGCGTTTCCTTCCCATGTTTCCTTAGGAAATTACAGTTGAAAAAACAAGCTTACTTGATGATGCTATGTGTGAGGTTGTCAGGCACATACAGACAGTCACCCCGTGCTGATAATGTTTGACTCCGTCAACCAATTTTAATGAAATTTGTCAGAAGGTGGAGGTCCCACCTTCCCATTCAAGTACCCTTCTTGTGCCCTTCAGCTTTGTGAAAGAACTGGCTTCAGTGCACTGATGCTAGCGTAGGAAACCGAATAGGTGTGAGTCTCCTTGTCTGTTTTGGACAGGAGAGACTCAAAGTTTGGCTTCTCCTTCAGACAGATCAGAGACACCTTCTGTAACGTGTGGTGTGACTTTTTCCCCCTCCTCTTCTTCCCCTTTTTGAAAATACAGTTCTGGCTGGAAGGAAGAGGTAGGAGGCTGCAGCTACTTGAAGCTCTTGAGCAATGTTTTTGTCAGCACTTTATTTTCTTTCTGCTGTGGTAAAGATTGGTAACTTTAGTCTGTGGTCTGGCATAAAAGGGGAAAACATTTTTCGGATTCAAAACTCACACCAGGATCACACTGTGTGCCTTAATCGATGAAGTTTGTAAGCTATTTTGGTGACTGACGATGACTCTCTTGCACTGCCTTGAATAATTTTCTATTTCTTTCATTGAGATAATGTTCTCTGATTTTCATGGATGTCAACCACCACTTCCCTTTCTTCCAGAGTACTAGCTGGTATGGCCATGGAACAACAGACAACACGGGTAGCCCACCACCGAGACCAGATCAGTGAGGCCGATCAAACAGTTCAGGAATTGCAGGACCCACGTTTCCTAACATAGACAGGTCTGCTCCTTTGCAAGCTTTGTGGGACACACAGGAGTACAGACTCTAAGATGGGACTCTTTGTTATTCTTTGCTTTGCCGAAGTATGGCATTTTGGTTTGGTTTTGGTGTTTTGGGACGAGAAGTGCCTAATGAACTGCAGGGCGTGTTATTGTAGAATTGGGATACAGTCCCCCTGGAAAAGGAAGTGCAGCCTTTGTAGGAGGCAATGGGGTGTTGTAGTGTGGGTGCCCGCCTTGCGTCACGGATGGGAATGGTTAAGAAGGGAGGAAGGAAGATGGTTAGGCTTTCAGAATCTGGTGGGTTTACACATAAAAATCTTGTACTCCATTAAGTATGCAAGAGTTTTTCTTCTTTGCAGTATGTTACATCCCATTTCTTGCCCTCCCCTCACCCTCTTACTTGCATACTTTAATCTTTTTGCTAGGAAGTCCAGGCTGTTGATTTTTTGTTTGCCTTTTTTTTTTTTTCATTTAATGTAAACCAACTTCCCTATCTAGATATTGTCTTGCTATTACTTTATGGAATGCTTGAAAAAATGTCTGAAGTTCCTGTTTGCCTAGGATTAAATGAACAAGCTGGAATAAAGAGGCTAAGTGCTGTCTTTCTGGTTTCTGAAGAGCACTGATATATTTTGGTACTTTGTCCATCACCGATACATGAATTGTGCATCAGTCATCCAAAGAAACCCACTGAAATTTTTTTGCACTAATACGTTCCTTCAATTTATAGGCTCCTCTTCCTTTCCCTTGTGAG
Organism: Cariama cristata; assembly: GCF_000690535.1. NCBI lineage: Eukaryota > Metazoa > Chordata > Aves > Cariamiformes > Cariamidae > Cariama > Cariama cristata. The sequence continues at coordinate 37,032 of NW_009631413.1, read as the reverse complement.
AAGGCAAGATGCTTTGTGCAATTTTGTAACAGGAAGACGTAGGGGAACCTGAGAACTATGAGAAGAGGCAGATGTTTGTTAGCTTTGGGGATATCTGTGTGTTGTTGCTGACTTATGGACTTGAAGTTTGGCTTTAGAAGATCCTCTGTGTGGGAGACGCATTCCGCCCCCTTCCCTACCTCAGTCGGGTTCTCCAATGCTAATGACTGACTAGTTGTTTACCAAGGCCTTCTTTTGTGGAGTTTTCTTTTGGGGAAGATGGTAATTTTCACAAAACAACACCACACACAGAGCCATGCGAGAGAGTGGTTCTGGGAGCCAGAGTGAAGTGTAGTAAAGGAAGGGTCTCTCCTTTGGATAGTGGTGCTCGCTTGCATTGGTACCTGGAACCTGCCACAGCCATGTCTGAGTGGGATGTGACTCTCCTGGGATCCAGGCTTTAGTAGTACTAGCAGTGGTCTAGTGCTACGTATAGTCCCCTTCCTATAGGATTGACTACAGGGAGCTCTAAGTGAGGATGCATCTTGCTTCTCTTGAACTTTGAGATTGTTTATTTCCTTGACACCCACAGGCAAAGATAATGCTTGCTTTCTCCTTTTCAAAGGAGGAGAGCAAGAAGCAGAAGCTACTGTGGAGATATTGCAATATCACTTGGAGAAAGAAGATGCCAGGGGAGTTTGTGGTATCTCCCCCCTCCGGCCCTCTTCTCTCTTCTCTGTTTCAGAGGTGATGTATCCTGACCTGGCCTGTCGCTGGGTAACTGGTATGGGATAGAGCAAGAGTAGAACAGAGCAGGTTCTGTGGACGTACTGACAGCCGGTGTCAAACACAGCAAGCAAGGAGTGATGCAGGAGCAACCCTTCTGTCTTATCATGCAATTCTCTTGAATGTTGCAATGCTACTGCTCTTTGTTCCTAATTCATGTCATCTTCTATCAAGCAAAACTACCTGAAAGGAGGATGTAATGAGGTGGGGGTCATCTCTTCTCCCAAGTAACAAGTGATAGGACAAGAGGAAGTGGCCCAAAGTTGTGCCAGGGGAGGTTTAGATTGGATATTAGAAAAATTTCTTCACTGAAGGGTTGTCAAGCACTGGAACAGGCTGCCCAGGGAAGTGATGGAGTCACCATCCCTGGAGGTATTTAAAAGACGTGTAGATGTGGTGCTTAGGGACATGGTTTGGTGGTGGACTTGGCAGTGCTAGGTTAATGGTTGGACTCAATGATCTGAAAGGTCCTTTCCAACCTAAATGATTCTGTGATTCTATAATACAAGACATGACAAATGAAGCAGTAGGAATTTCCTTGAGCAGCGTTTGTGTTAGTGACTAACATGCCCTTGCAAACTCATTAACTTGCTTGCAGATCTTGTTCTCTTACTGCATTGGGTAAGTCTGCAGTCATACAAAGTTGCATGCTATTCTGATTTAAATGTTGTTACTGCCATGGTATAACTGAGGAGAAGCCTGGTCCTGTCTTATCTGATGGCAGGGCTGCTTTGGGAAATCACGACTGTACTGAAGATGGAGAGCAGCAGCAGAGTGGGTGTGTTTTGTACAAGTGGTGTACTGCTAGTTTTGTGGTTATCCCTGAGGCAGACAGGATGTCGCGTGTGCACTCTGACCGCTTGTTCTTCCGAGGCAGCTTGGCCTAGTGTCAATTGTTAATAGCTGTGGTAAAAGTTTAGAGCAAAAAGAATCTGATAGTTGATGTATGAAAAGTTGCCCCTAGGAAGGTAGAAGTGAACTGCCTAGTTGAGTGTACGTGCTCTATGCCTAACTTACCACTAATACAACAGGCGTAATAATGAAACTGTAAGGGTATTTCAGTGGAGTAGTTAGGGTATGAAGCAGGAGCTGATGAACTCTAATAAATAAAGCATTTTGATCCATTAGAGCCTTTACCTTCACTGAAAATATTCATATTCGCAAGTTCTCTGTTGGATCAGGGTAATACCCTCCAAATAACCTGGCAGATAGAGCAAAGAAAGGGAACTTTAGGAAAGTATAAGTTCTCAGCAGAAATTGGATTTTTTTTTTTTTTTTCAATTTGCTTCTGAGGTTAAAATAACAGGAACCAGATGTAAAACAGCAGATACGTTCAGGACTTGAATTCACTTTGTGAATTACCGTATCATGGCTCAGAGAGGGAGGCAGAAAGAGCTCTGTGCTCTGCCAAATGGGCAGGAATTTTAAGTTCTCTTCTGTTTCTCACTTCTAAGAAACTGAATCAAAAATACCTGTTGCTTGCGTAAGTATCTCTGGCTCGTCTACTTGAAGATACTTTCCAAAAGGGAGGGGTAGTGTTCATAGTAATCTTCATTAGATAGTATGCATTGTTTCTATCTACAAGTCATTGAAGTTCTATAAAAAGTGAAGCAGAACAACTTTAGAAAATAATAGACAAAACCCCCTTATTTTCCACAGAAGCCTTAAATAAAAGCTGTATAAACTTCTAGGCAACTGTCATTTTAATGATACTATAATTCATTTGCTATTTCCTGCCTCTTTTCTAGAATTTGGGGGCTCAGCCAAAACGTGTTTGGAAGATGAACAGAAGCGTTTGATTTACTGAGAGACATAACCTCTTTTGGGGCAAAAAGTGAACCATTGCTTTCTGGTCTTTCTCCTGAAAAACACTGCCTTCTCATTTGCTGTAGGTCTTGCTCAAACTATTTTCGTGCCTCTTTCTGTCTTGCTGGAGTCTGAGTTTGCAAATTATGACACTGTAATAAATGACAGTGGACTGGAAAGGAGAGACACTGTCAGTGGGGTGGTGTGAAAGTGCCTCTTGTAGAGCTGTTTATCTGCATTTTTAAGGGGTGTTCCATGAAAAGGATGATCAATATTCCTTACATAAAGAGGTCTTTTTGCTTTAAAAAATCTGTGACGCCTCTCGTAGTGCATACCCCACAGCAAGCTAGAGGTTAGAAAGGTACTGACAATGGAAGTATGGTGTTTTGTTTTTAAATTGGCTCCCTTTCTTGGGGATCTGTGAGTTCTGATTAGACCAAGTCCTGCATGAAATGCAGCTGCTAGCAGGTGGAAATGAGAAAGACAAAGAATTTTGTGTGTGTGTGGCAGTGAACAGTACAGTGATGTGGTGGAACAGTAAGCACTGCCTCATTGCTTGCTTCTCAAGCTGATGAAGTAGGAAAGATGTATTTCATTCTCTTGCTCCTGAATCGGTGTGCTGTGGGAGCATGATGTTGTGTCATCCTGCAGCAGCTCAGATTGGCCAATTAAGAAAAATCATTAGTGAGGGAGCTGAAACTGGGAGATGAGGCATGTCCTTGGAAAGGGGAATTTGAGATACGAGTGAGCAAAGGATGCCTTTGCTTTCAGGAGGGTTGGAGTTGTCTGTATGGCAAAGGAGGGAGGAGAGCGGACTTTCTCTGGGCTGACTACACCGCAATGTTTACCTAGAGCGGCTAGCTCTTCAGTTGACTGAGAACTTTGTTTCTTGGCTTCCTTGGGCTTCCACCAACCCAACTAGAAAAATTACAAAACAGAGTCTTGCTGAGGAGCAAAAAGCTGCTAGTGAAATGATGTAAGTACATGAGTTACAGTTAGGCTGCATTGGGGTGTGAGGAAAGAGGGTAGCAAGGGTCAGTTCCTAAAAAGAAGTGCATACCCTAGTCTTAGAGACAACATGAGAGCTGAATTCTGTTCCTAAAGGAAAGAAACTGTGTCTTTCTAAATCCTGGTAGCTGAAAGAAGGGTACTGTTGTGGAGAGACTCCCTGCACTGAATCAAGTTTGTGTTCTGTCTCTTCAACTGCAAAGCTATGGACACATCCCTTCCAATCTTTTGTGTGTGTGTCTGTGAGGTGGCTCTCTGGGGACCTTAATGTTGCGGTTACCATGGGAGCCAATTCAAAGTGGATTGTCATGCCATCAGAACTAGAAGCTATGTGCAAATCCTGTTGTAGCATTTTGCAGAGGTTTGGGATTCTGAATATTTCTTGCAAAAAAAGTGTTTCTATTATTTACATGGGGATATAACTGTTTTGAGTGTTAAGCATTTCTGAAATCACACTGGCTTTATGATACCTGAAGTGGGTACAGGTAGAGGAATTTTAACTTGGGCTACAAGTTTCCCCTGGGAATTGTTGTTCTGTTTGGTTGTAGTGTTTTTGGGTTACCTTGATCCCGTTCATATAGTGCGCTTGTCAAAATCCAAGAAGAATCTTCTTTCCTTACATCTCCATCCTTTCCATCGCCTTGCTTGTGTAGACTGATGCTTTCACCTGCCGCAATACTCAAGGGAAGTCATCAGCTGAGACTTTGGGGTGCTTATTCTAGAGAAGACCACTGTGATAAGAGCCATGTGCTGTGCACCTTGGACTGGATTTTTTCATCTATGAAAATTGGATGGTTATTCATGCTGGACCCCTACAGTTTAAAGCATCTGCTTGTCACCAGAACTTGTTCAGTGGCTTTGGACTTAACAGCTTGGGGGCTGAGCTCTAGACCTCCAGGATCTCCAGGTTCCTGTGCTGACAGTGCTTCTAGCACTCACAGCGTCTCAGTCCACCAGCACAGCGGAGATGGCAGATGTGCTTCTTTGGAAACTTTCTTGTGTGTTTAAATAAAATCTCTAAATTTTAATTGCTAATTTCTTTTAGAAAGAACAGTTTGTCTCTGACCTACATATGAGACTCAAATGTGACTTTCTGGCTCTTAGAAGACTTTTTATTGTTGAAAATCCAAAATAGAACTAGACTACAGGGATGTTGTCTCTTTTCTTGTAACTTCTTTTTTTTTTTTCCCCTTTTCTGCTGGTAGTATGGACTTTAATTCTTCATGGGGAAGAAAGCTACATCAACAGGTAGAGAGTTAGGAACTGTTTTATTAGTGGTTGTTTGTAGGTCTGCTGGGGAATTATAGAAAAGCTCTTTTTGAGCAGAACTGATTAGGTTTTTTTCTCGTGCCCACTCTGTAGGAATCTTTTTTTAATTGTTCTTGGTCAACACAGAAAAAATTCTGGCCTGTGAACAAGAATTTTTAGTATTAAGGCCTGCAGATTTTGATGACTTGTCAAAAAACAATAACAAAACCCTCAAACACGTCTGGAAACTATTCTTGTCCTATGCAAAAGTTTTGCATTGAAAAATCTAATTTGTTGTTCCAGTGCTATTGGAATTGTTTAATCCGTTTTGCTCATTTCTAAGGAGGAAATGTTTTTTTGTCCATCAAGTGCACAAGCTATTAAGAAAACTTAACTGTATCATTCCCTAGAGATATGGCATTTTCATAATAACATTACTATTCAGGCAATTTCATTCAGGTTTTATCAAATATTCTAGGCAGGCCTGTTTCAGGAACGGAATGTAAGGATAAAGATGTGCACAGCTGAGGAAGCCAAATTAAAGTAAGAAGTAGGGTATTGCCAAGGAAGTGGAAAAGAGTTGTTCTAGTTCAAGGAGAGTATAAGCGTTTGGTGCAGGCGACTTGAAAATGAGAGAGTCTGCAAAACAGAGAGGAAAGAAAGGCTGGTATCCTATGGCGGATAATAAACTGATAGTTCCTCTTATTCAGGGACTCCAAAATACTTTACAAGCATCAGTGAATGATTTAGTTGTACAGTCGTGGTCTACCTCAGCACCAGTATGTGTCATAAAACCTCCCATGGATGTTTATGGTAGGACAGTGGCTGATGATTTGGCTTTTGGTTCATGTTGTGGTTTAACCCCAGCCAGCAACTCAGTACCACACAGCTGTTCACTCACTCCTCCCCAGGTAAAACCCGTGGGTTCAGATAAGAACAGTTTAATAACTGAAATAAAGTAAAATAATAGTAATGAAAACAGATAACAAAGAGAGAAATAAAACCCAAGAAAGACAAGTGATGCACAATACAATTTCTCACCACCTGCTGACCGATGCCCAGCCTGTCCCTGAGCAGCGATCAGCCCCTCCCAGCCAACTCCCCCCAGTTTCTATACTGGCCATGATACTCTGGTATGGAATATCCCTTTGGCTGGTTGGGGTCAGCTGTCCTGGCTGTGCTCCCTCCCAGCTCCTTGTGCGCCTCCTTGTTGGCAAAGCATGGGAAAAGAAAAAAAAATCCTTGACTTGGAGTAAGCATTACTTAGCAACAACTAAAACATCAGTGTGATGTCAACATTATTCTCACACTAAACCCATTAACACAGCACTGCACCAGCTCCTAGGGAGAAAATTAACTCTATCCCAGCTGAAACCAGGACAGTTCACTAGAATATTGTTCCAAAAGTATAAAGCCACTCTTTGCAGAAGAGACTGTTTTAATGGAAGGGAGAGGAGGATATTGGCCCTAGCCTGTGAAATGAACTTTTATTACACATGATGTGCCTGAGCACCTTTCTTTCAGGGTGCATGCTTTCAGCTTCAAAAAGAAGCTGTTTGTACCTTTTTAAAACCTCCACTCTCAAAACAATCATACTGCGGTGCATATGATTCTCCCTTAGGGAAGAGAGAATAAACTGAACATCAGACATTAGCTGCAGTGCTTAGTGCACTGCTGGGAGGCACTTGGATATGACAGTGATATAGGCAGTGTCAGAAGCGATGCAGCACCGAAGAGAAAGTGTCTGTGCCAGCAGATTATGTGTTTGATGTTCACTACAGTATTTCTCTAGAGTAAGGCTATGCTTAAGTACCTAAGCCAAAAGCATTTTTGCTCCAGAGCCCCCAACTACTCTGGAAATACAGCTAGAGCACCTCGTGGCTCCAGCAAATGCAAGAAAGGAGGGAGGTAGCTCTTTTTAAGATCGAGGAAAGCCATCTCTGCCAGGAAAACTCTCCTCTGCATAGCTGGCAAGCTCCTGCTGTCCCTCTGCTGTTTGCTGATCAAAGAAAGCCTGAATCCATGAACTAATACAATATAATTAATTGATTTTTATGGACAGAATTTTTCCAAAACTTTCTTTGGGATTTAGGAACCTACTTGTCACTGACTTTCCTTGGGGCGTAAGCATTGATTCTCTGAGGTTATCTGGAGAGTGTCTGGATGCTGTTACAGCATCTTTCTGAAGATGCTGGCGGTGCTGTATAAGCAATTCATGGGGCCTTATAGGCAAGGGAGAGAAATGGTTTGCTTATGCATTAACTATCTATCTACTGAGGGGAAAAAAGGCTGTGTCCACAGCGCCTGCGGAGTAGACTATAGCAAGGGTTTGGGGCTTGCCGTGGGAAGCGCTGCCTACCGAAGAAAGTATGTTGATATTGCAAGGGGTGCTGGTGTCAGAGAGTACCTGCCTTGTATACCAGGTTCTTGGTCACTATTTTAATGTAACATTCACATGCTTACTCTGAAATCAACTGCAGTTACCTAGTTTTTTGGATAGCAGGAAAGTAGTTAAAAGACTATGGCTTTTCCATCTCTTCTCCTCCCGCCTCATAACAAAGCTAGCTACTCTGTTCAGTCTGGGCTTTTTGAATACATTTCTGAAAGGGTTTCCTGAGAGAGAGCTTTATATTCCTAGCCGTGAAAGACTGAGCTTTGGAAGCACTGTTTTAATTTAAGAAACTTGATCTTTAAAAATGCTATGTCTGCATGGGCAGTGTATGTTAGCACTTTGGGCACGTTGCTGTACTCATTTCGTGTCAGATAGGCTTCTCCCTATATCTTGTTCAAGAGAATTCTTCTTTTTGAGGCCTGAGGCCAGTAATGTCCTAAAATATGATCATGTCTTGAAAATGACAATTACCTGGAGATATTTTTTTTCTTGGATAAATTTCTCTGCCTTTATTTTCCTGTCCTGTGTGCACAAACAAGGCAGAAGTATAATTCTTATCTGCTTTCTGTTTTGTTTGACCCTGTTTTGTGGAAACCCTTCTTTGAGGGTCACAGTTACGCATTTGAATTGGGACACCGCATGATCTTCTCCGCTGTGCTGGAAGGGCAACATAAAAATGACAGAAGCAACGAGACAAAGTGCAGTGTGAACAAGCTCCAGTAGCTTAGTTTTGAAAAGCTTTGTTCAAGGCATCACATAAATATGACCCAAGATAGTTTTATGGTTTAGAAAATGAAGACAGAATTATGTAGGTGATCTTTGCAACCTAGTAAAAATATCATAGTACATAGAAATTGAAGTGTTACAGCTTCCTGTGATCTAAATTGGCATCTAATCTTAGTCAGTAGGTGAAACAACACTTGAGGATGCTGTTTATAGTGATTGCTTTTTTTATCACTTAAGAACAAAGTGGTGTTTTGAAAACCTTCGTTATGTGAATCAGACAAATAAGGCAATTCAGGTAATAAGTAAAATTTCCGAAGATCAAGGAAACTCCGTGCTTTAAGTTGTATTTATAACTGGCCCAGACCTTTATTTCAAAGTTCTGAATCTAAGTCTGAAGACTGCATTGGAGGGAGGACAGGAGGAGTAGTCTGGTTTTTTGGAGCAAAATTTCTTTCTATTTAGAACCTGAAACTGTATTTTCTCTATTTCCCAGTTTTTTGTTTTTTTTTTTTTTTTAAGTTAACAAGTTGCTTTTCTTGCAAAGGAGATACTTGGCTGCTATGTGGACTGCTTCAGCTGTGGGGCAATTTTTTTTCTTAAGAGTACAACCTTCAACTTATGTTAATTTGGTGTAACTAAAGCTGTCCAAGAATTCATATTGTATCATAGAATCGTATCACAGACTGGTTTGGTTGGAAGGGACCTTAAAGATCATCCAGTTCCAACCCCCCCTGCCACGGACAGGGACACCTTCCACCAGACCAGGTTGCTCAAAGCCCCATCCAACCTGGCCTAGAACACTTCCAGGGGTGGGGCAGCCACAGCTTCTGGGCAACCTGTGCCACTGCCTCACCACCCTCACTGGGAAGAATTTCTTCCTGATACCTCATCTAAATCTTCCCTCTTCCAGTTTAAAGCCATTGCCCCTTGTCCTATCCATCCATGCCATTGTAAAAAGTCTCTCCTCAGCTTTCCCATAGGCCCTTTAGGTACTGGAAGGCTGCTCTAAGGTCTGCCCAGAGCCTTCTCTTCTCCAGGCTGAACAACCCCGACTCTCTCAGCCTAACCTAATTCAACATCTAACCAGTCATTTAGGGCTTCCTGCTGCAACCGACAGGGGAAAAGAAAGAGAAAGGGACCTTGGAGAGGGAGATTCATCCCACCTCAAATAGGGCTTTCCTCAAGATGAGCTATATTTGGAGTTACTGGCTGTACAGGGAGCCAAGATGTCCCTCTGAGACTGCATCTGGCAGACAAATGGCTTGAGTTGCATACAGGTGTTGATGTGTGAAATTTGAATCCCGAGCATGGTCCTTAGAGCAAGAACTGACTTTAGTACAGAGGGTGTACCCTGAGGTCATGCGGCGTTTGCAACCAGAGGCTGTGTTTGGCTGAGGCTGATGCTCAGTTTGTGATGTTCTTATGCTGGTAGCTTACGTGTATTTAGTTGAGTGTGATGGTAATTGTGTGAAGGAGACCCAGCTTCAGAACCTGCTTCTTCTCTTGGACAGGCAGAGTTTATTTGCAAAGACATGCTCGGAAGAAGCTCAGTCTATTTACATGAACAGTTAACTGCTTACTGTAGTAACGATGAAGGAGGGTGGATTTTGTCAGCATGGTACAACGTTTTCATAAAATTCAGAAGGAACATATCTTAAATGAAAAAAGGGCTTTTGAAATAGGAGCTTATGTTATGTGAAATAAAAAGGTTTGGAGCTGGGAGTCAACTCTGGGTTTTGGACTGTTTTTCTCCCCTGAAATCACTGAGTAATGCCACTGTTGTCTTAGTTTTACAGATCTTTCAGGGTCCAACTGGCATTCCTCCTGCTAGCTTCTCATTCATTTTGAAGATCAGCTGTGGGAGTGAGTGGTTATCTAGCTGTTCTACCAGGTTTTGTCAATGCGGGTATGTTTTCACTTTGTCTCGTGCCCTGGAGCTGGTTAAAGAGTGCATGAGAGGCCCTGCTATAAAGACTCCAGCAGGATCAGAAGGGGTTTTTAGCCTCTCATGTGTGAGCTTTTTCTTCTTCCAAAATGGTGTGGTTTTCCTTTCTTCTCATTCAACTCTTCTTCCCTCAAATGAATTTAAAAATGCTAAAACTAGTAGATAAAGCAAAACTCAGTCTCATGCAGTTCAATGCTGAGCTGCAGACTCGCTGTTTGATTAAACCAGCTTGTCTGTCAGACCACTTACCTGTCTGTGAAATGAAGTTAGTTATCTCCAAGGGACTTCTGAAGGAAAGTGCACTCAGGATTTTGAGTTCATATACTGTGTGCCCATAGGAGGGTGGGGAAGGGGAAGGTATTGCATGGTCCTGCATAACCAGAACGTCTAGTGAAAAGTCAAATACAGCCAGTCTTGCTTTCTTATCTCCTCTCCCACTTCAGTGTTTTAGCTTGGAAATTCTGAAAACATTTCACTGACAAATTATATCTTTGAATAGAGATGGGACTTGAGATAGATTTGTTTTGCTTTTTCTGTTAAATTTCAAAGAACAGAACATCGCAGCATCGTAAGCTGCTAAGCTGACAAAAGAAAGATCAGTAGGACAGCGAGTTTCTCCAGGCAAATTTCCTGACCCAAGACAAAGGCAGCAAAGAACTGTCAGGATATGTTTTTGTCACAGGAACAGAAGAAGAAAACTGGACACCTATCAATTGGTCTTCACAAATTAATTGCTCTGAGGAAGCATGGCTCATTCCAGCTGGAGCCTTGGGTCCGGTCCTGTGCTAGGTCTGGAGTAATACTGGAGAAAAGATTTCTTTCAGGGACAGGCATATTATCCTTGCGGTGCTAAGTGCCAGCAGTGCAAAGTGTCGTCATGGCGGACAGAGAAACCTGATTTTTGCGCTGACATGACCAACAAACGTGATCTCTTTTTCGAAGAGTGTCTTTCTCTTCTCCTGAGTTTTTGATGGATGAATTGAATTTCTACAGAGCCTTTCCACCCTGGCCTGTGACTGTCCAGGCCAATCACTTGCTTGTTCATGTTGCTACAGAGCTAATACTTCTTTGGTGATGGATAAGGAGTTCTGCTGAGCCTGTGCTTGATTACCAGCTCTGTTTACCACAAGGGAGCAGTTATTAATGTGCTTTCATTTTTAAGCCTATTATAATTCCTTTGCTTCAATTAATCTCATTTTGGAGCTCTTTACTGTTTTAGCCTGCATAAGATGTTAAGTCTGATTGTAGAAGTGCTTCTGTTGTTTCCCTCTCAGCTGAGGGAGGAGGCGGAAGGGCTAATGATTTTTATATAAAAATGAGTTTAATGAGACTTGGAGGTTGGGCTTGATCCAAGGCTTGCTGGAGTTGGTGGTGATCAGTCACTAGATTTCAGGTTCTGGTATCTGACTTACTGCCATGGTGTTCAGCTGTCTGTGCAGCAGGGGTTTTGCAGCTCTTCATCAATTCTTCAAAGGCAGTAAACTATTGTGGTGAGGGAGGGCAAGGAGAAGCATGTCGACCAGATATTTAACAGCTACCTCTTTTATTATTGTGATCCTGTTGTCTCATCTCTCTGCATGTTTCAACCTTGAACGTGTGGTCATGGTCCATGTGGTAGCAGTTCATAACGAAGCACACAACTCCAGATAATACAGCAGAGCTTTAGCAACAAGCTTTCAGGGAGAAAAGATGAATATCTTTAATGCTGAGATGAGTTGTAGTTTGGTGGGTATTAATACATATATATTTTTTAAAAATAAATATAGTAGAGGAGACCAGAGAAGCAGATAGAGATAGGAAGGGCGTAACAGACATAGGCATGATGTAATTCAGGGGTTCAGCTGTGTCAGCAATTGGGCCAGATCTGGCCTGTGGGCCAGTCCTGTTCATTTGTTCTTGCACACACATGCATGTGTTGATGGTTTGCCTGCGAGCTGCTGTCTTTTCCTTTAAGAAGGAAAGACTTCTGTGACGGGGAACAGAGGATGGCCCAGCTTGTGGCAGGCATCCCCAAAAGATCAGACCATCTTCTCAGCCATAATTCTCTCTGCAAATGACTGCTGCAGCTCAAGCTTCATTTCTCTCCTTCTCCCTCTGCTTTTTCTCTGCTGACTTTTGATTGACTAGTACTCTACATCAACCAAGTGCCATCAATTTCCCCGATAGAAAAGTGTATGAACAACTGCATCACTCTTACCTCTTCGACCCCCAGGAGCCTGTTCTGTACAGAAGCAGGCTTTTTTTTCTATGTTTTGTTTCTGCAGGTGTCATTTTTTAGGCTTCTTCGCTATAAAATGTTAGGTAATGTATTTTCAGCTGGAACAAGTTGGTGTGGCTATCCATTAATGTTAAAAATAAATGTAGTATATCACTACAAGATGCCATTCACAGAAATAGGAAGAGGAGAAACTTATCCATGCATCTGCCTTTGAAGGAATGCAGCTATTTCTAAGGTCTTTGTAAAGACAGATTTAATCTGTACACCTAAAATGTAGTAAACCGAAAGAAAACAGCAAAATGGAGTATCGCTTCTTGGAGCTTACTCTTTTCTGTCAAGCACATAGAAGGAAGCTGGGTGTTTTTTGTGTGAGAGAAACAATACTTCATGATTCTTCCCTGCTGCGTTTATCGTTAGCAGTGGAACCGTACCAACGAAGGGAACGGAGTTCATGTACCCTGTGAATGCTAAATGGAAGTAGAATCTGTATAATAGCTATTGTAAAATTCCTCTGTTACCTTTGCTTAAAAAGCTGCTGGTCGCCCTCTCGGATACATCATTCAATTTAGTGATAATGCGCATCTATTTAAACTAGTAGCTTTAAAACTCAGGACAGAACTAGTACTTTGTCCTTGACTCTGTTTTATCTGTTGCTGTAACACCCAGTAAGTCCCCCAGGCTCTTCTCCCTGTTGTCATGGGGTGCGATGCCATCAATGGATGCTGCAGCCGGGAGGTTTCTCTGGGAGTATCTGCCTTTCTGAAGAGGCTGTCGTCACTCTGTACCTCACTTTGGTTCAGGCTGAAGTGTTATGTAGCTGCCCAGAAACGTACCGGCTATTGTGTGCAATACAGCCCTGTTGAATCAGTTCTGGCAGTCTGGTGGCTTGTACCCAGACGTGTTTGGATGGAATGACAGTGTGAAGAGAGCTCCTTTTCTGTTGAGAGTAAACTTGCTGAGGTGGGAATTTCAAAACCTTACGTCTGAGCTTTTCAGTTTTGTCATGCAGGATTTCAGCATGATGCTATGTGCCTGATAACTTTGTCTTATCACTTGTTGTTCCCAGTTTACAGGTGCAGTAACTCAGGCTAGAGGTCGAACTGGAGAAGTGAGGCAGTGGTCTACCAAGGCCTGCTTGTGAAATAAACTTCACACACGACTTGTGAAAGTGAGATGAACAAGGCAGCTCTAAACTTTTTGCACACTCTGGAGGCTGCAGCATTTATATTTGCTTGTCATTTTGAGGCTTGCTTTAGAGTTACGCATTTTTGTGTAGAGTCTGTATGTACCCTACCTCCTCCACTCCAAAGGAAAAGAAAGTAAAAAGATTGTAAAACTGAAAAACAGGGGAGGGGGGGAAATGCTGGCTCCATATTTTTTTTTTTTTTTCTGTTGAGTAGAAGACACTGACTGGGAGAAGTAGAGGGTACCTGTGGGCACAGAGATCTTTGTACGCACACTTGGGGATGCGTGCAATGAGTTAACAGGCTTGTGCTCTGCTCAGCAGTAAGCACTGCTCAGCAATAACTAAACCATCCCCGTATTATCAACGCTATTTCCAGCACAAATCCAAAACATAGCCCATACTAGCTACTATGAAGAAAACTAACTCTGTCCCAGCCCAAACCGGCACAATGCTGAAGGCGAACACCCGGTGTATGTAGAAATAGTTGTGTGCTGGTCACTTGTATGAGGGATGACTCTCCAGAGAACTGTATGAGTGCTGTCATCAAGACTGTATTTTCCTGTGAGTGGAAATGGCAGCAAACCTGGACATGCACTTGATTTGCTCTGGCTGCGGAGCCTTTGTTGAGAACTCAAGCTGGAGTTGCTCTGTGTGTGGGAAGGAGGAGGAGGCTATAAATGCAGTTGTGGTGTTGAATTGGGGAGGGGAGGACAGGACAGAGAGGAGGTCTGGGTCATTCGCAGTCTTCTCACAGGTTCCACATTCTCTGAGGATGACCAGCTGCACGTGACCTGCAGGGAGACCTGCTTTTTCCATGCCAGTGCTGCAAGCCTTCGAAGAGGGGAGTGTGTGGCGGCTGCTTCTGCCTGAGCGGCTCAGACCTGCACAAAGCTGTTACAAGGAACTGGCTGCTTGGCGAGCGCTGCTCAAGATCACTTCACTGCCAGATTTGTGACTTTTTACAGTGAAGCTATCGGAGACTAGGTTCATCTCACTTGTGGGATTTCCCTGCTTCCCTTGTACTTGACTCCTGACTTTTGCTCCCCTCCACCCCCCAGTACAAAAACAGCAGCAGAGGTCCTTTGGTAGTGCACAGTTCTGTGTACAGCGATGCTCTTTGTCCAGTGATGGCCTTGAATGGCGGTGACTACAGAAAGTAGGAGGTGCTGTCGGGGCAGAATAACTTGCTGCCTGCTTGGCCTGCAGGAAGAAAGGCAGATGGGGTTTGCCAGCCAGGCACTGCATGACTGAGTTCCTGATAGCTTTCTGCAGGCGCAGTGGTTACGGCACAGATCTGCAGGGCACCCAGTCGCTTGCATGGGGTGTCTTTTGCCCTCTTGAATGAGAGATTAAGCTCAGCTGCCTGTACCCACCTCTGTGGTGGTCTAGAAGTGCTTTCTTCTGAAGGTAGTGAGGCTCCTCTGTGCCTATTCCCAATAGCATAGCCCACCAAGCAGTGCCTGTGAACTTGGGTCTGGAAGTAAAGTCTTATATTTAAGAGGCTCTCTGCTGTTTAAAGTAGAACTTAAGTTTATGTTCCTTCCTTCTTGGAAGGACTAGACTGTTGTAGGGAGAGGATGCAAGGGCAAAGCGTATGCCAGAGGCATACATAATAACTCGTATTAATTTGTATCTTGATCGTTGCTGGTGGGGTTGCAAGGTATTTACAGTGCCAGTGACCTGATCTGGTCACAGAAGCACGGTGTTGTCTAGTAGCTGGTTTTTCTTCGAGGTATGTTCTGGATATGTGATTGAGAGAGTCCATCCATACCATCCCCACTGCCACTGCAAATCTCTTACAGCGCCTGCTGCGAGCACGCACAACTGTGCATGCTTTACTGTGTATTGGGTCCAGAAGTGCTGTGTGGGTGGTGGAAAATGTCGGCATGAGGAGAGGCTTTTGGAAACAGCAGAGATGCATCTGTGCTTTTCTAGGACTTGTACTTCTAATAACCGTCGTTAATACAGACCTCCTGATTTTTATCTCTTTAGGGATTTATTTATTAAATCCTTTTGTGCTTAGGTGGTAAGATGACTCTGACCCTTCGTGCTTTTGTTTTCTTCTTACCTAGTCGGTAGAAGTAGAGATAAACTGACGTCTGGAGACGTATGGGAGATGACAGCGTAGAAGAGCTGAAACCCTTTCTAACGGTCTTGCGCTCTTTCTGCAGTCAGAATTTGAGCATGTGACAGTGCTGCTGCTGTGGTTTCTTTTGGCTAGTTTTCCAAGTGCCTTTGCCCAGACAGATTTCTGAAGACTGATTCTTCCTGGGCCTCCACAAGCTGTGCCGTGAGCTGTCACAGAATGTTTTGCTTATTTGTTCCAGGTGACTTTCCCAGGGTCAAGGTGAGTCAATGGCTGAGCCTGGAGTAGAATTGAGAATGTCCTGCTTGTTTGACTAACAGGTGTGTGGAAGCTGCTTTGATAGATGCCTTTTTCAGGTAGTGGATTACTTGGTATTTTGGATACGTTGAGAAAACTTCCACCTGTGGCTTGTGGTAGTAGCAAATGGATTTTCTTATTTTTTTTTTCCCTTTAGTATGAGGAAGATAGGTGAGAAGAGTACATAAGATTGCACTGGGTGAGATTTTTTTGGGGGGAGTTATTTTTCCTCTCCTTCTCCCAAGTATTATTCACCATATGAATAGCCCTTCTTTTTAAGAATAATCTTATGCTTTCAAAGACTTATAGTCTAGACATACATTAAACTATACAATGCTAGAAAATTTCCTTCCTTCATCTCCAGCCATTCACCACATCCTCCTGTTTTCTTGCCACTGAGGCCTCAGCATTGAACACTGTGGAGTGTACCAAGGCTATTATTGTCATCTCCAGTTTGAAATGAATGGAATTGAGAAGACAAACTACATATCTCTGTAGTGTATTTTCTAGATTATCCTTAATTTGAGAACAAGATGCATGCTTTGTTAGTTTTCTGACTTGTTAATATCAGAGCACAGAACCAGATGAGAATATTAATGAAACCATATTAAAGTTGTTGTGGTTAGATTAAAAAAAAATATTTGCATAAGTAATGTTGTTTGCCATTTCATAGTTAGGTTTACAGTGAAAGTTAAAAGCTTGGAAACCATAGTATAGCAGGTAGAATGTCAGGCTATGAGCTTAACAAGGTAGGGTCAAAATTAAAGGCGATGTATTGAGAGTCTGCCCCCAATAACTCGTATCGTTTGAAGCATTTGAACTCATCAGTGCTTAAAAGCTATCTTTCTGTTACTTGAAAACCTTTTTTTAGAACTATTCTGTTGTTCCATGTTTTTCTCTCTTCAGACAATTAAACCATGTTTGGCCACAACGTTCTCTGTGCTCCCTCCGTCTCCTGTGTGTCCCCCTCTTCTCCTCCCTCGTTATTATTTCATAGCTTTTCTGCACTTCACAAATATATTTGCTTTTTCATTAATGGTGTAACTCTTATAATGGCCTTTAAAAAAAACACCCCAGCACCGCTCAAAAAAGCTCCCCTATGAAACACCACAAGAATTGATTTCGTTTGTGTATAGAAAAAAGAGTGATTAAATATGTGTGTTTAAAGGGAGAACTAAATGTCTTTTACTGATTTGGAGCTTAATTAGAGTACTGTGCTAGCTATTGAATTTTGCTGATGTCTTCAGTATATGATAAAGGAGAAAAGGTTGCTTTTTATATTAAGGGCAGATGTATTTGAAGAAAATGAAGACATTGCATGAAATGGTAACTCTGCTGAAGTTCGTATTTCTGGGATTTCCCCTATAATTGTACATTTAAACTAACTGCATTATTATTTGATATTTCTTCCTTGTCAGTATAGTATCTGAGCACCCACTAGCATGGTAAGTGACATGATTTAACATGCAGCTTGGTGCAGTTTGTTCCCTTTTTCCTCTGTGTGTGTTTTACTTAACAACAAACAAGCAAATTGATCTTATGCCAAATGCCAGTGATTGGCAATCCCTCTAAAATCAAATTGTTGGGAAGCATTTGCTACTAGGGAAGCAGGGCTGTCAGGCAAGTAGTATTAGGATTCGCAATAAGGAGGAGAAATATAGGAGTGTATCTTATAAACATCTTGGGTCATGGAGATAAGTAGTAAACATCAAGGATTACATTGTTTTCTGTGTCTGAGACTCATGTGGCTTTATTCCAGCTGACATATTTAAGAGATTTTTTTTGACCCAAGAAGAAAATGAGGGGTCAGATGCTTAAGTGGTGTAAACACCCAGAGAAGACGGAGATGCTCTTGGTTTAGCCAAGCAGATAACTACAAATTTTGTGTTAAGTGTTTATATTGCCCTATTGGCTAAAATGAGTGTGCTTCAATTTTTTTTTTCTTATGTGAGGATCTAGCACTGCAAATTCAATTTAAATTCTAATGGGAGCGTGACTAGAGCTGCATAAATGACACCTGCCTCTGCATTAGAGTGGTCATCTATGGCAAAGGTTGCAACGTGGATTCTTACCTTGCAAATGAACATCGTGACGGCAGACCATGTGCTCGTGTTCTTCTTTCTGTCCTGTTTCTTCTGACCGCCAAGTATAGAGTTGTTTATGCCAAATAGCACAATTTCTCTGGGAGCAATTGTGAGGCTTGCTCCAAACTGCCCAGTTGTTAATGTACTCTCCTAAATTGTGGGAGACTCTGGCTCAAACCCCTGCTCTGTGTTGATATGAGAAGGATATGACCTAGATGTTACGACTGTCCTGGCTGTGGGAAAAGCATCGGCTCGAGCTCAGTCTTTGAGGTGCTTGAGAATTGAACTACAAGGCACGACAGGGACAGAGAGGGAGGCATTGTTACCTAGGGCTTGTGTTTTCTAAGCCAACGAAGCCTGGCAAATTTAACCTAAATGCATTGATAGTTTTGGGTTAGGTGGTTTTTCACCACCTTATTTTGGTGGAAACATTGTTTGCCTAAAACTTGAGAGATTGTGCTGTCTCTGTACTTCTCTGGAGAGAGCTTCCAAGAAGACAAGGACAATTAGTAGGGATAACAAGGATTCTCAGCTTCTGACAAGGATCCTCCGAGGTAATTTTCTTTCTTCAGGAGAGAAAAATCTGAAGTAAACTTGTCCAGGCAGGTAAAGAGACTGATAAATGTGCACAGGGATGTGAAATGTAATAAAAATGTAAACTTATGAATGTATGTATTATATTTTTTTACTGATATGTATGTATTAGAAAATACTATGGGAGCATTTCTGTTTCTTCACAAATACTTTTGTTTTCTACTATATAAAAATAAACCTTTACAAATTTATATGAAATGCAGCCCCATCTAATGAACTAATCCAGCCTCTAGTTAAAGGAGACTATATTTTCACCTTTTGTGAAATGTGGGGAAATACTTATACTTTCAGGAGTCAATGCCTGATAAGGAAGGTATGAAATTTTGTCAACCGTAGTGACTCGTAGCTGAAGACCTTGAGCTGGGCAGAGCACAGAGACCACCTCCGTGTCCTGTTCCTCTCTCTACCCGATCTGACCAACTAGCCTGGTGGATCATCTTCCACTCCTTGCAAATCACAAAGTATTCGTGAACATTTATGTGTGTACGTGTGGTATGTTGGGAGATACCCAGATTATTTCTGACATTTCCCCCCCTTATTTGCAAGGAATCTGTCATATGCTAAAAAACTCTCTGATAGATCACACCAAATTGAAAAGAGCATTGCAGCATTTGAGGAAGGGCAGGCCCTAGGGAACAAATTTTGGAAGTGACTGTTGTCTCCTGTTGAGAACAGGAGCAGATGTTGGCGTCTTGACTACGTATAGTTCAATGAATTGCAGTGAATTCCTTCACCATGCTGAGGGATCTAATTAAATCTATCGAGCTAGTGGGAGGACGGAAGTGTTTGCAACAGCATGGGAAATGAGAGATTTCCCCTGCTGTCATTTTGGTGTAAATTACTGATTTCATTGGGAATCTGCCAACCCCCCAATAATTCGTGCTACAGGATCTAGGGATCTATGCATGGAGGATGGTATGCCTCCGAGAGATGATGTAGTTCCTCTTTGCAGAAACAGGGTTTTTAATTGCGTTAATTGGTCTGGACAATAGATATCTGATTCTACTAGTATGTCTGCTGCTAATGAAATCTCTGGTAGGGAATCGTTATTTATAAGTAGTCTATTTTTAACAATGCTGCTGTAACAATTTAAATGCTCTGAGCCCTAGGTACAGAGCATAGACCCTGATGGGCTTTTTGTGTGTGTTTATTAGATGGGAACAGCTGGGTAGCTGAGAACACAATTTGTTACCAGGGTTTCTCTAGGTGATGGAAGGCTGTGGCTGTTCCCCCTGACTCCTCTAAAGTTTGTTATGAAACCAGACCCTGTTGCATGTTATAAGAAAATCTGAAGAGGGGAATGTTGTTCACCTGGCTCACCAGCCATCTGGGCCATTGCTTCTCTACAGGCATTGTGGGTTGGTGAGGATACCCTGAAGCGGGTGCCTGCTTATTGCTCGCTCTTCTATTTGCAGGTTATCTGTCAGGTTTGTCTAGAGCAAGGAACTTTAAAACCTTATTTCCTGAAGAATGATGAGTTCTCTGCTGTGCTAGTTGTCCTTTGCACAGGGCTGTTACCTTTCCTCTGTGAACAATGTGTTTGAATCGCAAAGTTGAAAAGCCATGTTTGTGGATTCTACTCTTGTCCTGATGTCAGTGCAGGGCACTATCTGCTTGAGTCATTTTGCAGATCTGGTGATAGCAAATGCATCAGAATTAGTGCTGTATAACAAAGCTTGACTAAAAATTATAGTTGTCTAGTGTAGGACATGGGGAAGTGGCAATTTTTCTAACCTTTGCGGCTAGGAACTGTGTAGCCATGTGTCCTTAACTGCCATGACAGCTGAGCCTCCTGCTCTGCCTGCCTGCTGGGAGCAGATGTTACCGCAAAGCTTCTTTGCCAAGGGCTCTTGGGAAAGTAGGAGGGCTCTGCAGAGGGATCTGGACAGGTTGGATCGATGGGCGGAGGCCAAGTGTATGAGGTTCATACAAGAACAAGTGCCAGATCCTACATTTCAGCCACAACAACCCCATGCAAGGCCACAGGCTTGGGGAAGAGTGGCTGGAAAGCTGCTGGGCGGAAAAGGACCTGGGGGTGCTGGTTGACTGCCAGCTGAATATGAACATGAGGATTTCTTCACCAAAAGAGTTGTCAAGCACTGCAAGAGGCTGCCCGGGGAAGTGGTGGAGTCGCCAACCCTGGAGGTGTTTAAAGGATGTGTAGATGTGGTGCTTAGGGACATGGTTTAGTGGTGGGCTTGGCAGTGCTAGGTTCATCGTTGGACTTGATGATCTTAAATGTCTTTTCCAACCTAAACGATTCTGTGATTCTTTCTTCTCTTCATGTGAGTTCACAGGAATAAGAGCACCCTGTCCAGAGTGCATGACAACTCTGGGGCCTTAACAGGCATGTGCATCTTAATGCAGTTGGGATGCACGTGCTATGTGTTGTCTTGAATTCAAGACAGCAATAGGCTCTCACATGTTTCACTCTGTATTTTGTTGCGTGCTCACAGCAAGCCCCCAGAAATGTAATGGTTGGAATTACTTTGACCTTTGACAGGGTTTTGGCTGTTTTATTACTACAGGATTTCATCTGCTGGGTTTTGTGCTAACATGTATTGGCGCACAAAGGTCCTGACTGAAAGGCTGTCATTGCCATCCGAAGGCCTGTATAGGCTAAGTTGTGAACGGTTATTGTAACAGAAGAGTTTTTTGGAACGGCAACTACAGAAGCTGAGAAGCAGAACTTTGAACTTTTTTTTTTAATTAAAAAAAACCTGAAACAACAAAACACAACAAACTTCTCTAAGAGAATTGAGAAATAAAACATGTACAATGCAGTAGATTTTCTCTGTCTTGCTCCAAGACTTAGCCGATCATCATGTCCTCAAAGTTCTTTTAAAAATGCTGGCTGCTATTTAAGGATGTTATTAAAGACCTTGCTTTGGAGAGTTTGGATAAATGTAGAATTTAATTTAATTAACCTTCAGCAGCCTGCCTTTCTGCATGAAAAGGTGACCTTTATAAAATGCCAATGACATACCCAAAAGCCTGCTACTTGCATTCTTCTGTGTCTCTCTCTCTCTATAAAAGTGTATATGTGTATATAAAGAAAGGCATGTTAAAACATGTTTGAACATGTTTTAGGTATTTAAGGACCCTTTCATTTGAACAGTGGTGTTGTATACAGACATACATGGAAAAACTGTAGCCAATAGTAGGCTCAGGTTGTTCTTATACGTTGTATGGTTAACCAGACTGCCATCAGAAAATGGGTCTAGAGGTGGGGAGGTTTGAGGGCTGTCGTCTGGAAATCAGGTTGTATGTATCTGAGTTATCGCAGTGTTTAGAGGCATTGATAGAGGTCACGATGGCTATGGACTAGCCCCTGTACAGGTATATGTAGTAGGAGAGATTCTCTGACCCAAAAAGCATGTAAACTCACTAGGCTGAAAAATGTTGAGAAGGCTCTGGCTCAGTGGGGAAAATGACTGTCCGGGTCACACTGCATGACTGTGTTTCTTCTGAAGCCCTGCTAAGCATGCTGTCCCCTAGACCAACCTGTCTTTTCTTGTTCCTAGATTCATCGCTCATTCATGTGCACAATTTTTTCCTGTTTTCTCATGCCAGGCAGTCTAAAAGAGGGACATCTAAAAAGCTTTCCTCAACTGAGACAGGTGTGAATAAACACATTTTTTGGAGAATACAAGGTCTAGGATGCTTGTTAATTTCCTCAGATTGAATTTACCTTTAATATGCTCTTGAGGTTGGATTTCAAATGTATTTAAGTTTCTAAAGAAGCGAACAGATGCTTAGTAAAATTTTCAAAGGCTTTTGACTTGCTTAGGTGCTTTTGAAAACCCCTTTAGGTGTCTGTGTGCCTTTAATCTCCTCAAATTTGCAAATCCTTAGAGCCAGTTGTTCAGCGTTCAGGACTTGAACATTGTCTGGAGACTCTGCCTTCTGTCCATATTTCTATAGGTATATTTACTGCAGCTGAGAAACTTGCATGCTGACTGTAACTGTGTAAATGCAAATGGGTTCCAGTTTTAAATCTGACCCTTAATAGTGCAGGTGTATGCCATTCTCAGAGTAGTTCTTTTAGACACAGAGGTCTTGTGGATTTTGTAATCAGCATCTATGCTGTTGCAAAGAGGAGATTCTGCTCTCATTCTTTGAGGAAAATCCCTTCTTCAAACAAAGTTTGTATAAAGAGAGCTTGCTTGAATGTTAAAGTATACTTACACTGATTTATAGCATCATACAGCTTGCATGCAATTACAGTCTCAGTTTCTCCTGCCAACGGAAACATGATTGTAAACAGAGATGTACTTTAGGGGAGGGATTCACCTTAGTGTTTGTTTCTCTCGGTTTCTTGCCTGCTAACTGAATAACTTACGGTGGAGATGGATGGCAGAGCTAGTGCAAAAAAACTGCACTAATTTATCCTTGAAATCCAGCATGCACCTGGAGATTACTCAGAAACGTTCCTCTGGAGCTGAAATCAGTCCTGTTGCGATGATAGCTCAGTGGTAGAGAGAAAGAGCTCTTAAGTTTCAGCCAGAACAAAAAGTTGATGGGTTTCTTTCCCACAATGTGTTTGGTTTGAATAACTTGCTTTTGAGCTGCTCATTTTAGGACCTGACTCCATTTTAGAACCTGATTTTTGAAGCCCGTTAGCTCCAGTATGCTTTGGAAGAGATTGCCAGAATAATCATGCAAGAAATACTGCATGCCAAGCAGTGAGTGTAATGAGGTTTGCTGTGATAGCTGGGAACTGGTCCGTTGCTTTAAGGAAGCTGCATATCGTGTTAGAAGCTGTCTCCGGTGTTTCTGATTGCCAAATTATTTTTTTTTTTTGTCCTTTGGTAAAAGACTATGAGAGTGATGTCAGTTAGGATCATGGAGGAAATTTTAGCAAACTTACTGGTTTAGTAAATAGGGTAAAGGATCTCCACTTGTAGTCTGCAGTGTGATTTTTTTTTTTTTTATTTTATTTT
Source organism: Cariama cristata (assembly GCF_000690535.1). NCBI lineage: Eukaryota > Metazoa > Chordata > Aves > Cariamiformes > Cariamidae > Cariama > Cariama cristata. Next base: position 13,734 of record NW_009631413.1, on the reverse strand, counting down.
TAAGTGGAAATGCTAAGGACTTCAGTGTCAAATGGAAGCAGCGTGTGGATAAATCTCCTTGAGAAAGCTAATCTGCCAATTGAGCTTTGTTTTGATAACCAATTAGGTTGTTAATTTTTCCCAGTCATTATCTTTTCTTTTTGTGTTTTGCAGGGTTCTGTTTATATAATAAAAAAATTACTATTAACCCAATGCAATTAAACCTTGCAAATGATGAAATGATTACTGGCAAATAATTATCTCTGAAATTTGTACCGTACACTATTTATTTTGTTCCTGGCATTTGCTCCATCATGCCTTATGGGTGCTCCTTACAGAAAATGAAATCACTCTCAGACAGCTAGCAGTAAAAAGTAATGCATTCCTTGTCTGGAGTGTGCACTAGATGATTAAAGGAGGGACCTTTGGCTGAGTTTAGTGATGCTGTAGCCTATTTTACTTCTGAAGTTTTTGGTCTCTGTCTTCCTCTGAGATAATGCAGTGTATTCATTTCTCCACTTCCATTATTGCATAGCGGTTCTTATCTCTAGTATCCGATGCTGGGACTTTTTGACAGTTTATTTTGACAGCTTTGGGGAGGGTGGTGAGGGGAGATGAAAATGCCTGCACAAACTGGAACTTTCCATTGACCCCTGCCTCTGCTGAGCTTTGCATTAGCCCAGAAGAGGTCTGTGGTGGGACCACTGCCCTTGTTCTGAAATATTTCTGCAAGGTGGGATTAAATCTTGGCACTAAAAGGACTCTGTGCCACTTAGGCTCGTGCTGTCTCGTCTAGGTCTTGGGACCTGTGGTACCCTTAACTGGGTAGGCAAGGATGAGGAACCAGGCTGGAAAAGTGTCTGTCTGGTTGCAAAGGGCAGTAAATGCAGGTCAACAGAGGGAGGGAAAGAGACTGTGGGAATATTGAGCCAGCTCAATCAGATCTGTTGATTTTTAAATAGATATTTCTATCTTAAGGGTGGCATGGTATTTCAATAAAATCTCAGCTGATTTCTGCCTAATGTCAGGTTGCTTGCAGCTATGGCTGTTCCTGAGACATAGATAAGCAGGTTGCTCTGGTGCCTGTACAAAGGTATTACCTTCTCTGGGAGCTCACTCTTGTGTAGAGGAGAGCTGCTCAGATCCTTCTGCCCAATGATTCCCATGTTTCCAGTAGCCTTTCCGGTGGAAAAAGTTATGGGCGTTTTTTATTGT
>NW_009631413.1:0-12525 GCF_000690535.1 Cariama cristata | reverse complement strand
CCCCCCCCCTTGGTAGAAGCCCTTTCCTTCTACCTTGAAGTATTCTGCAGAAGTGCCTTGACTTCAGTTCCTTCAGTATGACTCTGGGACACTGCAGGCTGTCTCTGGTACCTCATTTCTGCTATGTCAGCACCTTCCTGAGGAGGCTGGTCGTGCTGATTGAGAGCTGCTATTCTACTTCATCTGCTGGCCAGTGCAGCATCCCTCTATCCAGGGTCTTTTTTTTTTTTTTTTTTTTTCCTTCCCTTGGCTGCCTGCAGCAATAACTCAAGATCTGCCTGCCATCTGGGTGACACTTCCCACAATATAACCTAGCATTGATTTTTGTGGTGGTTTATTGTGTAATGCTATAAATACATATGGCTGTGTATATCTTTTGCATAACTGCAGCTGTAGCAGTGAGAATGGTGGTTTGCGGGGCTGAGGGGACTTTGAGCTCTGCTGCTAACTTGCTCTGTGAACTAAGGTGTAGGATGCTTGCTCTCTTTGAATGTAAAATTTTTTTAGGCCTGATTTGAAAACTTCTAAATCAGTGTCCTGTTTGTTAAAGTCCCTAAAGATATTTTGAGAATGGGGCCCTCTGATAGCGTTCCTTTTATGCTACCTATCTTCATGTAGATGGTAAATTTTCAGATGCAGCTGCATAACATGTTCATAGTATGCTCAGAAATTCTGCATGTGGCTTGCAATTGTATGTCTTAATCCAGGGGCAGATGAGGGCTGCAGCTGTAAAGGTGGGAGTGTTTCATCCCAGCTGGGGTGATAGATTTACTGTTGGCAATGCTATCAATCACATTCATGGCAGAGGCTCTCCAAAGTTGGCAGAGAGCATGGGTCAGTGCGTGTTTTACTGCAAGACACCCGTAAAAGCCAAAACGCTTGTATTGCCATTTATGAAGCTGTCTGTGTAGCTCTCTTGTTTTTCTGTTGTGCTGAGTTACATCCTGGAACACTTGAGGAACATGTGGTGCTCATTAAGTATTTCTCAACAGGTCAACAACCATCCCAAACCCGTGGAGGTCTGTGGTAACAAGCAGAGGTTGCCAAATCACTGGTGCCTGACAAAGCCAAAGGGCTTGCGGGGTGGGAGCCGGTTCACCTATCGTAGTCCTCTGTGTCACCAGTCTTGAAGACTTGAAGACGACGCTTGCTCCCTGTTAATTTTGAGATGTTGCATTTGTTTCCTCATCTCTTGGTGTCCAGCTTGGGAATGCTGTCAGATGTTAGCAGCAGCAGGGAAATCACAGGGGAGCAGAGGTCCATGTGTGCTGAGTTAGGCAACCATGGGATGAGTGCGAGATTTGAAAAAGATAACTGCGTCCGATCCTTCAAGGACCCTTGGTTGTCCTTCATTTTAATGTGAAACACATGGCTGCAGTGTGGAGCTGAGGATAACAATTCAAGCCAGAGACGCAGATCCTGATGGTGACTGATCTGTGTTGGCTAACAGAAAACTTCAACAACCCCTTTAAATCTTGTGTTGTATGCTTTTCTCAGACAGCTTTGTCATCGGTTGCTGTAGCCGAATTGATTACTGGTGATTTGAATATATTTGAATAGAGACTGGAATGACACCCATACAGTACTTTAATTTCAGTTTCGCTTTATTTTCTCTGCCACCCCTCCTGCTTCGTATTTTGAGTACAAGTTAAGAAAAGGGGACTGGGAGGAAAATTAAAAAATGTAGTTAATGTTATATGCAGGACACATTATGATAAATTAAACAGAGCCATTACTGGGTGGTTGTTTCTGGTTGCTGGGAGCTTGGCTTACAAAAAATATTTTGAAGCTAAAAGATGCAGCTAGGCACTAATTCAAAGAGAAAGACAGGTCCTATGACATTCAGGCTTCTAGAACAAGTAGATTTCTGACTTTTCCACCTTGTTTGTAGCTGTAGAGCAGGAAAGAGAAACAAACTTTCCTGTTTGTTTTTTTTTTTTTCCAACTCTCTATTTATCAAGTGAAGTATTGACATTCGGGGGAAATGCAAATAGGAGCATTCAGTCTTTGGTACTTACTGAAAGCAGTACTTGACACTGTGCTATATTTATAGAGCTTGGGTTAACCTCAAAAGTCAAAGCTGTATTATGTGTGCAACTTTAAAAAGAACCTTCTAACACTGAAATTTGGGGTGGGCATTGTTTTCTTGAAAGGTTATTTGAAAGTCCTACATAGAATATGGAAGAACTGGGCTGTAACGTAATTCCTTTAAAAAAAAATCCTCTGAAATTTAAAACTAAGTTTGCTTTCTAAAAGTAAGAATTAAGTAAAGATACTTCATATTGTTTTAAGGAAGTAAACAAACAGTCTTACAGTGAAGACCTTGCTTGTGTTTCAGTACAAGCTTGGAGGAGAAGGAGTAACAAACGCCTCTGTCACGGCTTCACTCCAACGAGATATATGAAATCCACATTAAACGCCAGTGCATCAGTGCCTGTCACTGGCACACTGCTTTGCTGTTGTACGGCCACGCGAGGAAGATGAATTAGCTGAGTGAGGAAACGGGTTTCTAGGATATTTTTCTGCAGTCGGCGAAGTTAAGTGAGATGACAGCACTCAACTCGTTTTGCTATATTTAAAGTTTTTGAGGTACCTAGAGCTGGAAATAGTCAACACTCAAATAAGCCTGGGAGAAGCTGATTTGTATTTTTCAGGCTCTATTAAGGTGTGTAGGGGAAAATCAAAGCCACACTAAGTAAAAGATCCTCAGGAGGGACAAATATTTCCTTGTAATATACTTAGAGCACTTCACGCATAATGGCTGGAGCAGGATGTAACCTGCAAAAGTATCTTGTACTGCTCCGGTTCTGTAGGTCTCTTAAAAAATTGTTTGCCTGGATCACAAAATCTTGCCCTTAGTGTGCCAGTGGTGTGGTTTGGGATTTTCTGTAATTCTGAGCTCTCTGAGACGTTGGACCTGGTTGCAGAAAAATCTCCATCAGAAGGATCTCCTCTACTCCTTTGCATAACTGATGTCTGCTTAGTAAAAATTACTTCTCCTTTTTTTCTGCATATGTTAACTGGAGACTCTGAATCTGCCTTTTACTGTTAGCAATAAAAAGGAGGATTGAGCGAGGCTTTGGACAAAGAACAGGCCCTTACTCTTGTACTAGCACACAAAGCAGCAGAATTTATTTTTAAGACTTACTATCCAGATTATGTTTGAAAGAAAATTTCATTCACCAGCTGCATAAAATTATACCAAATGAATTTAATTTGCTGCTTTCAATTATCAGAGTCTTTGATCCAGTGTGTCAATCTAACCTTTTCACCCCTCGTCTCAGAACTGTTCCCACATCATGGACGTGATGGTAGGCAGAGCTGCAGGAAGACTGATCTTCTGCCTCCAACACAGCTACTGCAGAGAGGGCAGCCAGATCCGGCCCTACCCGCAAGGTGCTGCCTGCCCTCAGCTGCTCTTGTAGTAAGCAGTTTCTCTTGGCATGGAGTGGATTTGGTATGTTAAGTTTAAGAGTATGTGACCTCCCCTTAAGCGTAAGTCACTTACCATTTTCAACCCAAGAAGTGAGCTGCAGGAATCAGCTGGAGCAGCCAACCTAGAGGACTGTTTGGGCACTGCATAGGCCATGATGGTGCTGTGCTTGCTCTGGAGTTATTAATGGTTTGGATTTAGTTTATAAATTACCCCTTCTGGGAGCACTTGTGAGCCCCAGCAGCGTGATCCCTTGGCCATGTACAACTCAAACTGTGGGTTAGACTTGTCAGTCGTTCATTTTTCTAACAGCTTCTTCGTTCTTGTCATTTAAATTGCGAGAGTGCTTAGCAGGTCTGAACTGGCACATGTAGAAGGGCCAGTCCCTTTCTCCAAGCCAATGTACAGTTCAAGCAGAGAAAAGATGTGGAAAAGAAAGCATAACTTATCCACAGTATATGAAAAAAGTATGAAGAAGGGAACTAAGGAATTACTGGTGTGATTTTTAGTGGGGCTGGGTTGGTGGGGTACTCGGCTTTGCAGTACCAGAGGGAGTTAGACAGCAATAATTTGACAGTATAATTTCCCTCTATGGGTACAGATTTCAGTCGTCCTTCTGGCAGCTCACGTGTTGGGAAGGCACACAGTAGTCTCTGTGCACCACATACAATAATTAAATTGTTAATGGAAGTGAAGACCGCAAGAGTTAGAACCCAGGTTGCGTATCTTACTCTGAACCTTCTAAGGGCTTCTTCGTTTTCTGGATGAATTGTAGACACAAGATCTTCTCCCGTTTCACTTCAGTGTTTTTTTTTTTTTTTTTTCTTTTTTTTTCTCTGTCTTATGTTGCATGGTATTTTAAGGCTTAGGTGAAACAACATTTTTATGCTACTTGCTTCTTACCTGACAGAATGTCCCATTTTCTGAGAGTTCAATTGTAAGATTTAGTGTAGGAAAAGTCAGTAATATTTCAAGATTACAATTATCAATTGGTATGTTTAATATTGAGTTGCAAAGGGAAATTTTTTAGCTAAATTAGTGACTAATGGCACTATTAAATGAGTCCATCAAGATCATGTTATTGTCCTAAATGTCAGGAACTAAACATGATTAAGCCATTAATTTGCAGGTGCTACTGTGTCTAATAGTCGTTGATTAAAAGGGCGCTGGTAGGGCTCGCAGGTGAAAAGCTTGACCCACTTCTCAAATTTTTATTAATCTGTTCAAAAATGTTTGACAAATTCCTGAAGGTAGAGTTTGAGTGCACCCTTGAATTTTTTTGATATCTCAAGTAGTGGCAGTGACAAAACCCAAACACAGTCTAGCACCCATTTTGAATCTGAAGTAATGCTTTGACTTAGAATTCAGATAAGAAGTTTGTTGTTGTCTTGGTTTCAGCTGGGATAGAGTTAATTTTCTTCCTAAGAGCTGGTACAGTGCTGCGTTTTGGGTTTAAGATGTGAATAATATTGAGAACACACTGATGTTTTAGTTGTTGCTGAGTAGCGTTTACCTTAAGTCGAGGACTTTTCAACTTCTCATGTTGCCCTGCCAGCGAGGAGGCTGGGGCATGCTTGTTTTGTATATTCTTTTATCATTATTATTATTTTCCCTTTCTTTTCTGTCATGTTAAACTGTTTTTATCTCAGCCCACAAGTTTTACCTCTCCCCCCTCCGATTCTCTCCCCCATCTCGCTGGCAAGGAATGAGGGAACGGCTGGTTGGTGTTTAGCTGCCTGCTGGGTTAAACCGCAACAGTTGTCTTTGCTGAATACTTGTATAATCTTCTGTTTGTGTGCTTGGGTTGTAACCATCATATATTAGGGATTGTGATTATTTTCCTGTATTATATAAGGTGTAGGTGTGTTAACCCAGGCATAAGAGCCTTACGTGAAGTTTCATATATGCTCTCTCAAGGACTCATTGTGTGACACTTGTCAATGTGCTTGGATTGTAGCTCCAGGGATTGCTTTTTGAAATGAGCTTATAATGCTTTTGCAATATACGTCTAGACTACTGCAGAAAGGGGTGATGCTGACTTCCTCTTGCCTGTGGCTGCATTTTTCTCGCTATTTTCCTTATGCCAGATTTTTTTTTTCTGAGTTACCAACTCCACAGCTGATTCTGAATGCCAGTGTTGGCATGAGAGAGGAGACATACTAAAGAGCAGGTAGGCAGAGGGGGGTGTGAGCCAGATTGCCTTTCCGTAGCATCCTACACATCGATTAAAGCGACCATGGAACCATCTCAGACCCAGGCCCTCCTGGCTGTGTCTGTATGCTTTTAGCTGTACTCAATTACAACTGAGCTTGTCGGACTATATGGTTCGGGCTGGTTGTTTAGGTGATCCAGTTTGTACCAGCAAACCAGTGTAAGTAATCAGAGTGGGTGGTCTTCTCTGATGAGGCTCAACTTTGAGTCAGTGTGAATATATCAATATATCCATATTTTTCTGGTCTTCGTAACGTGAGGACAACCCATGTCTCACAGGTGAGAAAACATGCAGTAAAGACTGAGGTACAAAAATCATAGCTTGTGGCTGAGGATAAACTAACCCATGCATGTTAAAGGTGGACAGGTACGGTGCCTTCTGTGAAGGAGTCATGATATTTCTTGATACCGATCTTCTATGTACCTGTATTAAAGCACCTGTAATAAAGAAGAGATTAAAATAATGTGTGTGTGCAGGTATACACATGAACGCACGCACCATCAGTTCACACTTCCACGCTGTTGTGCCTGCTCTTGTCACTGCTATATGAAATAACTGAAATATTGTAGACTGAGGACTGGTCTATCTTAGAAGCTGGTCTCATTGGAGCATGTTGCACCCCACATACAGAACAGAGATGTCCTGTTATCCAGCAAATGTCTTTAATTGCTGGACTTCCAGACCTTTGCTTCTCCTGAGGTGAAAATTTTGTTCAATTGAGAACCTCTCTGGTAGCCCTAAGCAGGGCTAGCTCTGCTTGGAAGAAGGTGCTGATGACTAGTGTTAATAGTCTCAGAAAATGTGCTGTGATGCACCTAACGGGGAAGCAAAGCTGAACCTGTGTGGATATTTTCACAGAATCAGCCTGACCACCTTGTGAGCTGGGCCGAAGTCTCCTTAGCTTTGATAGGCGTTGGAGGGGTAGGTGTTATCCTTGGCATGTGCTCCTGTAATCTGTGTGTATTCAACAGAGAAATGCCACTTGGTGGCTATGCTGTATAACGTGTGCTTGCAGTTTTATTTATAATGCAAGGGGAATCAGAGGAGCCACCCACACAACTGAAGTGTTTTCAGGAGATAAAGGCTATTAAACTGCTTGAAAAGACCAGTTGGGTCTCTAGGGGGTGAAAAGCCAATTTTGACCTTACTGAAACTTTACTTGCTGATCTTACAAAGGAAGTGTTAGCAGAAGAGAGAGATAAATCTATAATGGAAATACTTTCTGCCTTATAAAACGTGCCCAGTAGCAAGATCCACAAAAGTTGCGTGCTCCTTAAAAAGAAAACGGGAACCAGAGGGTAAAGCATGCTTTCTTCTCTTCCCCAATGGCCACTCCTTTTGTGGAATCCAGCTCTTCAGATCCACGCTGTTTAGCATTCCCTTGCCTGGCAGTGGGGCTATGCCACAATATGTGATGATGATTACAGCTGTGATTGAGGGGGAGGATGAATACTTTACTAAATAGATTATAACATTTACTGTTAGAGCAACGTAAATGTATTACTCTTTAAGTTTCTCTTATAGGGAGTACAAACTATACCAGTATCGGGCATTCTTATTCTGGGATAATAATCCTGGTGGCTATGAACTGGAAATCTAGTTCAGTAAAATGTTATTTTTCAGTATTTGGACTGGTTCCATCAGATCAAAATGAGTACCCTGATTAAACACGGCTTATTTCTTATCTGAAGGGAAGTACTGCAGTTTATTTGCTCTTGTTAAGCTGATATCTTCATTTAAACATATTGATGCTTTTCTGAAAGGGCTATTTCTCGTGCCCATTGTAAGCCTTTTGTTTCATTGCTGTGACTCTCCTTATTGAAGAGAAGAGACTCTTGTGTGCCTTTGCTGGCACAGTGGTTAGATGGGTGCAACTAATAGGGCGAGGGAAGTGTTTGTTCAGAAAATATCCTTGTTACTCGATAAACTGGCCAAAACAATGCTTGCTTTTGTATTAATTCCCTGACAGATGCTGCTGACCAATGTAAATGTAGTTCCGTTTAGCAAGTGAGAGATGAGGGGAACTTGATTAATTTGTTTTTGGTGATCTCTTTCTCTCTTCTCTGGCTTTTAAACAGGAGTTGTTGACATGAGAGTAGAACCGAGGCATGCGAGGTGTCTCCAGTCGGTGACTCGGAGCGTGTGTGTGGGCTGTTACTCTGACAAAGCCTCTAAAGAAGGGAAAGACTCGAAGAAGCACATTATGTTTTTTACATCATGCAGTAGCTGCTAACTGGAAGGCTATGGAAGTTGTCCTCAAGTTTGATTAATTTACTAACTTGATTCTCATTTCAAAAGTGCCTGTCATGTTCTCTGTAGAAGTTTCTATGTATTTATGGCCGGCTAGAGTTGCTGAGAGGCTCCTGGGTATGGAGATGAAGAATGTACTACACTGCTTGGCTAGTTCAGAATACAAAGTGGGGTGGCTTCTGCATACCACTGCAAAGGCATGACCGGTAAAGCAGGTGCCTTACGCTTGACTGTCTTGCAGGTGCTGGAGGGAAGGGATCAAAGCTGTAATTAGAATCGTTTCCTCTTCCTTGTAGCATGCTGCCTTGCAACCGTAGCTTTACAGCACGGGATTTATGCCTTCAGGGTATCTGTTGGTGCCACAGTGGGGTTTAGGATGCGGAGGCAGGAACCGCTGCACTAGTGTTGTGAAGCTGGTTTTGTGCTGTGAGAGCAGAAGATGGGAAGAGGTGTCTGGGGCTGGCAAGACCATCCTCCTCCTGCCTTCCATCAGCGTTGTAACAAAATGGCGGTGGGCTTCAGTCTCTTGTTCTTTTCTTGCTTGCTTGGTTCTTCTACTTGAAAAGGTATCAGCCCTGGGGTCCCTTCAGGTAACTTCCAATGGGGGATAAATGCAGGGTTTCTCGGCTTGTTTTGTTGTATTCTTTTCCCATTTGCCTGCCCTCCCTCCGTGGTTGGTTGTTTTTTTTTTCTTCTCCCCAGAACATGTAGACTGTTAGTTTATTTTATCTTGCAGAAACAATTAAAGGAGTTTCCAAGATGAATGGGTCTGCAGGAATTACTTTCACTAGTCCTGTTTTTTATATGTGCCTAAGGTTCCCTGTATTGATATACATTCAAATCCATTAATTCATGAGGCAAAGAGTCGGGCAAATGGGTCTGGGACTCCACTGGGGTGTTTTTGTGAGGGAATTTCTTACAGTACTCCAGAGAACTCTTACCATCCGTATGAACGGGACATACCTCATGTGTTGCAGATAGAGCTGTAATTTATGTGTGTGACACTTACCTGTGCATCCAAGTCATGAAGTCCAGGAAAACATGATCACTTCTCCTCAGGTCGGGGAGAATGAGAGAAAAATGTCTGTCTGCAGCCAAAGTCCTTCCTGACCTCTCATGGTAAGAACTGACTGGACACACTGCTCTTGAAAGGGAAGATGTTCCTGGAGTCATACTAATGAATGTAGATGTACGAGTTTCTCCTTCTACCATAAACTTCTTTGTGTGATCATGAGCAAGATTCTTAGTCGCCTGAAAAATAATAAATGACATAAATTGTTTTTCTTTTCTCCCAGCCTCATCTGTTTAAATAGTGATGTCGGTGAGACAGGGACAGTACATGTTGTGCAAATGTACAGGAGGTGGAAGGGCCCAAGCTATCCTCTCTTGTCTGCTCCCTTGTGCCAGCTGTTTTGCGGTATGTACAGCAGCAAGGGCGTGGGAGAGACTGGAAGATGTGGAGAGGTGGAGCAACACTTTGAGGACTGTGAAGAGGTATTAGTGTAGAGGGGCATAAGAGAATATCATTAAATGTTTAGAATTTGAGAGATTTCAGAAGGTGTAGGAAAGCTTTTTTTGTTGTTGTTTTTTCCTCATGAATTCAGGCTATGCCTTTATTCATGTGCCTTTTAAAAGTGAGAGAAATGCAACATTATAAAGGCAGAAAGGAGAACCGAGTGGTTCATGGAGGAGGGAGGGAGAATGTCAGACTTGACTTTAGTGAGGAGAGAAGAGCGTTTTTGAGTTTACTTTTACTGAAAGCAGTACATGTGAATTGATGTTAGCAAAACCTTTACATCATGTGCATTGATGCTTTGTAAATGCTGCCAAGTAACACTGTTATAGACTGCTGCACTCTGTACGAAGTGCTGATCTATAGATGCTTTTTTCCTGGTAAAGGACATCTCCAATGCTTGCTGTATTTAAAGGTGTAGAAGAGAGTTTTGAAAAGCTACACGCAGCAGCTGTCATGATTTACTCTAATATCCTGATGTTTAGGATAACTTCAGTTCCTTGGATATGTTGAGCCAGATCATTAATGAGTATAAACTGGCCTTGCCTCACAGAACTGGGGAGACTTTCATACATTTCACCCCACCTGAGAACCTATGTCCTACCGAGCATGGCAGGGCTGCGAAGGGCTGAGGGGAAGCTTGAGGTCCCTGGTAGCTTTGTTAATGTGCCGGACTGGTGCCAATGAATCTTCAGGGTGCTTTCTTTGAGGGGAAGGAGGATGGCTTCTGAGTTGTTTGAGTCTCATCCTCCTCTTTTCCCATGCTCTTCCTCCTCACCTTCTGCAGTGGTTGGACTTCCCTTTAGGTGGAAGGGTATAGGAAGGACACAGCTATGTCTGTGTTTGTGCGGTGAAGAAATATCACCAGTTCCTTGTATCAGGAACTGTCATGTAATTGTAGGTGTCTTAGTCATATTTGCAGGGAAGTGGAAGGAAGTGGGAACAGGTAATGGCTGATAAGTCACCTACATTGAGAGGTTAAAGTGTAGAAAGGAGATAGAGTGGAACTGCTGACTGCGTTTGCGTTGACTGGAGATGAAATTATGTACCTGGCTTAGTGTTGGGAATATTATGGCATCGGATCAGGTACAAGAAACAACTTGTATTTCTGAGTTTGGGTGTTGTTTCTTAAGCCTCTCTCCTACTTTGTAGAACACAAGCAACTTTTATCAGCTTATACTTCACAGCCTGCCCATGATGAGGAATTACTTTCTTCCAGGCAGTTCCAGACTCTGCTAGACTTCCTGTGGCTGACTTTCGGCTCTCATTCCCATCCAGCTGTGAGGTATCATCCCTTTGCCTTATCCTCCCATGGACTGCCTAGTGGTAAAGCAGACCAGAAGGGAGAGGATGTTACCTTCATAGCAGGAGTTTACTTGTATCTTAAACGATACGACGTTTTGATACAGCCACAGCGTATTTCTTGAGTATAGTCTCCCTGTAGGTAGCAACAGCAGCATTTCTCATAGTTGAAAATTCAATATGGCCATCTGCTTAGTGCAAGGACCAGCTAACTCATGGGCTTTGGACAACCCCAGTGCATCAGTGATGCTTACAGCACATTCTGTAAGGGACCTGCTTGCTGTTGGGTTCTGGATTGAGAGATGTTTTGTATTTCATATTTGTGTTTTGTATTTTTATGTATGTAACATGTATCTTTTTTGCTGTTTTCCCTCATTTTTGTTAAGTATAAGCAGATAATTGTTTGTATGCTGTACTGCCCAGTCTGCCTCAAACAAAACCAGAAATTTCCTGAGCTAGAGAAAGTAAATAGGTATAGTGAGACATGATTTCTGCTGTCAAAGGGCAGATTTTGGTCTCAAGGTGAACCAATTAGTTGGAATGTTCTCTCTGTTGTGTGTGAGAACTGAGGGACTGAGAAGGGAGGACTCGAGTCCCATTGATAACTGCTTTACCTGTGTAACGGCGATCTGGAGAGGAGGTAAAGAACTGCATCTACTCTCAAGTTGCTTTAACTAATACGGTGCGATGTGGCATTCCTATAACTGACTTTGCACAAAACTTTCAAAAACCTCTAAATAATTTAAAGATGTTGATTCCAAAGCCATTTGGGGTCTCTTGACTGAGTGTAAATTATTCCAAAATATTTGTGGTGGTTTCAGTCAACCTTCATTTCTGCAGTGAAACTTTTAAAGTAAGCATGGAAAGCAATGTTGATTCTTCATGAGATGCATTTGGTTTTCCCGAGGCCTAGTGATGCCAATGATCCCATTAAAGGAGTTTCTTAAATCCTTCTCCAGAGGGAAGCTGTCTGAGATACTAAACAACTATACACATTGCTAGTATGTTTGGTATAAATACCTTGTATCTAGGTACTGATTTAGATGCTTTCTAAACTTTGCAAATAAGTGTGGGTTGGAAACTGTTACTGATCCTGTCTGCAAAGTGAGAATTTGACTCCTATACAGACCACAATAAATTTAGGTGCTTTCTAAACTTTGCAAATAAGCGTGGGTTGGTAACTGTTATTGATCCTGCCTGAAAAGTGAGAATTTGACTCCTATATAGACCACAAATAAATTTTCAATGTATTCTGTTCAGTTATCCTATAATGAACCTCTCGTCTTGTCGCTGGGGTTCTGTTCAGTTATCCTATAATGAACCTCTTGTCTTGTCACTGGGACTATGTGCTTGAGAGTGTTGCCCAAAGCATCCAAACATTTGGCAGGATTTGGGAAGGGTAGGGCAGCAGTTTGTGAAGTCCTGGGAATGCTCTGTGATGAGAAGAGGGGTGAGTGTGTGTCAAAAGGGGTTTGGCTGGAAGCAAATGGAATGTGAGTGCTGACCCCAGAGAAAAGGAGACATGGGCCTACGAGTGAGGGGAAATCCAGCAGTTAAGACTGTCAGAAAGTTGCTTAGAACAACACTTGTCAAAGTCAAGAACTCTTTGGACAGTATTTGGACTAAAGGATCCCACAACATCCTCCTAAATAAACTCGGTGATTGTGGCTTAGAAAGGTGGACTCTTCAGTGGGTAAAAAACGGACTGGATGGCTGAGTCCAGAGAGTTGTGGTCAAAGGAGCTAAATCCACTTGGTGGCCGGTCACTAGCAGTGTTCCTGAGGGCTCAGTTCTGGGGCCGGTGCTGTTTAACAT
>NW_009631412.1:14737-26837 GCF_000690535.1 Cariama cristata | reverse complement strand
GGAAGTACAGATACTTTTAATCTTACTCACTTTAAACAAACTACCTCGCTGGGAGGGGCGAGGGAGAGGGATTAGGGAGAAGCGCTACCTCCTTTCCTAAACCTGCCTCAGGGAGGCGGGGAGCCAGGTGAGAGGTGAGGGGATGGGCGGCTCTGCGGGCCGGGCAAAGCGTGCGGCCCTTCGTGGGGAGCGCCGCTCCCCGCCGTCAGGCAATGAACGCGTCCGAAGCCCCGGGAGGGAATGTGAACTAGTGAAGGCTGTATGGAAGCACAAAAGGCGGACAGGCAGCTCGCTGCTGTAGGTGTGGCTCCACTGGGAAAAAAATGTCAACCTCGCGTCCTGCGTACGCCTCCTGCGCGGGCACAGCAAGCCGTAGCTGTCAGCTGGGGCTTGGCTAAGGGCACCGCCACCACCCCTTAACGCTGGGGTACTCCGGAGTTCAAAACTGCGGTAGCGGAGGGCGTGCCGCCCCTGAACAATCGCTGGTGCTGCTGGAGTGCCAAATCCCTTCTTGCAAGGGCTAATCCAGGAGCTGACCCGGCATGACTAATGGGTTGCATGCGGATTGCGATTGTGCCTTGGCTTCGCTTTTGCGTAGTTCAAAATACAGGAGCTAACTTGAGGCCATTAAGACAGTGAAAACGAATAAATCAGGGTGCCTTACTATCATGATGGTGCATTCTTATCTTCATTGCTGTTGTCATATTGGTACATTGTGCATGATTTAAAGATGCAGGGTTTCAATAGTAATTTGATGTCATGGTATGAATGGGCACGATACTCATGACTTAATCAAAAAAAGCATCTGGAACAATAACAAAAAAGGCCTGCTGTTAAACCTGAATTTAATTTTGTTGGGGGGAGGGGGAAGTTTCACAATGCATTTTATTTGCATACGTGACAGGACTTTATGGTTAGTTGTGCTGTTGTCTTTCATGAAGCCTACTTTTTTTGTTCTTCTGGTAGCTCTCTATGTAGCAATATGCCAAGATTTTTTTTTTTTTTATTTCCACCATTTGAAGGACAGATGATGACAAAAGCTTGCAACAGACTTAAGAGGAGGGATCCTATTCGATGGGTGAACAGAATTTTCTTCTAAGCAGATTCGTTGAGTGGAGCTCTGGAAGGTTTGAGCCGAACAGAATGGAAGGAATAGGATCAACGAAATCTTACTCTTGCTTTGAAAAGTAGAGATAAAAGTGTGATTTCTAGAGCTGATGTGTTTTTCTGCTCTCTGACCCCTGAAGGATAAGGCAAAGCCCACAGTAATTCCTGAAATATTTCTTCTTTATCAGAGTAGAGGAGACCTAACTGTGTGAGAATTGGGTAATGTAGCTGAGAAGTGGTGTCAAAGAGTTATTTTAATTTATCAGTAATGATTAATTTAGAGCTCTGAGGTAAGGACTGGCATCTCTAGGAGGCCTGGTTTCCAAAGACAAGGTGGTGTAACAAAATGCTTATCTAATGATGGGTTGGAATATTAGAGGCTATATCTTAAGTACTTGAAACTACTAGATGAGAAAAAAAATCAGTTTGATTAAAGCATTATCTAGTTATATCATGAATATTTCAGTCCTTTTAGGTGCAGGAGTACCTAGCTGTGAGCATCTTAAGTACCCATTTAAACATCAAGTATTTTTTAGTTTTGCATCTAGCAGTTGGTGTTAACACCATCTCAGTCAAAATATTTAGCTTAGGTACAAATTAGTTCACTTTCAGCCTTGCCGTGAAATTGGCCAAATCAGTTTGTTGCCTGAGGGTGACTATGGCATGGATAGCCACGCCTCTGGAGTGGTTCCCTCTCTTCTGGAGAGTTACGGTTTCATTTACTTTCAGCTCTGTTGTATGACTTTAAGGTATAACCAAAGAATTGCAGTTCACAATCTAGAAGTTTTGAAAATGTTCTATTCTCTTCGTATTTAAAATCTAAGGCTTTGGTTTAGTGAGGATTTGAGGCAAATAACTTTGAAGTTCTATTTCCAAGAGAAGGAGAAAGTAGTATTGTCTGTAGCAAATAGGCAAAGAATAGTAGGGATTCTTTTATCTGCAACAATAGGCCATGGTGCTGCTTTTTGTCGGTGTAACAATAGACAAAATGTATGAACTACTTGATGGCCCATTAAAATGTATTATTTATATATCTGGAGGTGCTTAAAAAAGTAAATCTTTGTAATTACTATTAGTTACATACTTAGGAGTATTCAGTATCATTGTTATAAGAGACTGTCATGTAATTAATGTAATGCAAGTCTCTGGCTGTGTATCAGCAGCCTACCTTCTTAAGAGCTAATAAAAATATTTGCTGGGGAAGAAAACAAGCAGGGGGACTGCAGTAAAACTTATGCTCTCCTGGACACTTTCCTGTGTGTTTTGCTACTCACTGTTACGTGGGTAGCAAAAACTACAGTTCTTCTTGAGAGATTACTACTTAAATCTTTTGATTACCTAAATTTACATACAGTGCAAAGAAAAGTAAATTTGAGGTAGTCGTACATGGTGAAAGTAATGCACTTGTTTTTTCCACTAGCTGTCCAAATTAAGATTAACTAGTAAACTAAGGTACCGCTTTCCATCTTTAAGGCCCTAGACCCTAGCAGCACTGGTTACTGCTTTTAAAGGGTAGTCGTATATCACTTTCCTGGAACAGGCTGTTGTGTTTTGAAGTTAAACTTCACTTAGAAGAAACCCATATACTAAATCCACCAGACTGGCCATCAGCATCCAAAGTGAATAAAGATGTTTCCTTGTGTGTCAGCTGCCTGCAACACGGCCACGGTTCAGTACATATGCAAATGTTGTGAAGAGCCAGTTTATTAATTAGTCTTGTTTTTCCATTTAGTGTTATAGGACTTGGTTTTAATTTATCAATGTTGCGGAGAGGTTTCACGAACAGTTTGCTTATGTACCAGACAGCGTCAAGCAGAGGTCAGCAGGGATGCCCCAGGCTGTACCAGGAGCGCACAAACTGTTCTGTATTAGAGTTCACCCGCACCAAGCTGAGCCCAGCTGCAGTAGGTGGTGATTAAATGGAGTGATCTACACCTGCTTCTGCTCACTCTGTAGAGTCTACCTTGCATCCTGCAGTGGGGATACGCAGATCCTGTAATTTGCATTTTATACAAATTCTAAAGTAGCATATATGCTACTCAGATTTTTTTTTTTTTTGCCCCTGTGTTTTCTGGTGTGCTGCTATGTACGGATAGACTCATACAGAGGAGTTGTGTGGATTTTCAAGACGGCAAGCAGCATGACTTGGAAAAAATGTAGCTGTCCTTGAATACTGCCACTGGTGACTTTCGTTTGCACCCTTCATTTATTAAAATATGTTGCCACTGATCTCCGATGTTTCTTTGAAATGCAAGGCCCTTTCTCTTCCCAAATGTAGTCAGTAAAGCAGTAAGGGAGGTGGTCATAACCTAGGTATATCAAAGGTAGAATGGGATTATTTTTTTTTCTATTACACAGTTTCCATTATAGTGACATATAAGGAGGAGACTAACCAGCAATTTGACTGGTATAGTAAAGCTAGTATCTTCATTTTCGTATTTTGTGTTCCCATCTAGGTGAGTTCAACAAGGGGTGGTTTTATTTATTTGGTCTTGTTTATTGTCACGTGCATTGTCTAGCACAGTGGGGCCTGCTTCTGTAATTCAGCTGGTGTAAGAGTTTCTAAAGCCAAACAGCTATTTCTTCTTTAACCAGAAGTATGTGCAAAGATAGTTCTGCCAAGTTTGATAGTATATTTGCTTTGTGTATGTATACTTCGACTTGCTTTCCAGGATAAAACCGCACAGCTTCCACCTACCATATAATGGTGTGGCCCTCGGGGAAGTTTTGAATTGCATTGCGAGTTTTCCCCTTGGAGATGAAATTCTACAAACCTCAAGTTAGGAGACAGTGAAGAAGTACTGTTTGTTTGCCCCTTTTTCCCTTCTTCCCTCTCTGTACTTAAGTTTGCAGCATGTCTGGGTAGTGACGACTATCTTGTCCACCCTGTTGCATCACCGCTGGTGAAGCACTGAACCTCTTTCTTATCTCATAGATAACCACTAACAGTAGCACTCCTGCTAAGTTGAGGACAACGTTTAAGGCTCCCAGTCGTGGTTTTCTCCTGCTGACTGGTACAAAGTTGCAAGGAAAGTGTCAAGTCCTTTTGCAACAGCTGATCTACAGATGGGTTAGAACTGAGTGGTTGTTGGAATATAAAGGCCTACGGTCAAGAGACTCAAACTTTGGAGCTCATGAGGAAAGAAATAAGCTGTGGTTGTTGGCAATTGGCATGGTGAAAAGACAGTCTTAAAGTAGATCTGTGATTGGAAAAATAAGATTTCCAAGTGGCTTGCACATGCATCTTGTGTTATTTCAGTAATTTGCCATGCATTTTTCTAGTATAACTTTCTCATTGGTGTATTGTGAGGATGTTGTTTTCATTTTTCCTTCCTCTTCCTCCAGTGCCCAGGATGGGGAGCACTCAGTCTGGGAGCCTGCCTACTTAGCAGAAGGGATATAGGCATCATTCTTCTAACCCTGGAGACAGAGTTCCCCGTGCCCTTAGAATTCTGTGGGGGCTTCGCTGCTTGCCACCCGCTTTTGAGGGAGGTTAGTGGCTTTGACTGCCGGTTCCAGTGTCTGTTTTGCCACACCCAGCTGCTTTGGTGGCTCTTATCAGATTAGTCTGGCCTTTGTGGGCTGGGAAGCTATTAGAATAACAAAGGGCAGTTAACCTACAACTTGAGGAATGTCTTGGTGTGCTCGAGTTATGTTTCTTTGTTTCCTGTTAATATTTTGAATGAAAGAAGCCTCTTTTTTTTGAGCTGGTGAGTTACTATAGTAACTATGAAGCTCAGATACAAAAATTAGCAATGCATAGTTCAACATGAAAATGTCCTTCATGTTCTAGATATTTTGTGAGCAAGGAAATAGTTCTTGGTCTTTTGCTGGCTAGAAAATGTAAAGCAACATATATCTTACAGATGAATTGTCCTGAGATATTCAGAAACCTTTACGTGTGAATTAGGAGGAAAATTGTGTAACTACCAAGCTGCATTAGAAATGAAAGAAAACCTATTATTACCAAGTGAAAAATAGTGAACTGTGAGACCTGTTCTAAGTAGAATAGTCAAGTATGTTTTCATGTGTTTTTTTACTTCTTGTTTTACAATCTAAAATGGAAGTTACTCCTGTTATGCTTTGAAAACACTGCATAATGTTTTCTACTTTTTAAGACTGTTTTTAGGGCAGCACAGTATAGCTAGCGTTTAGATCACTGGACTGCAGCCGTATGACATATGTTTGGTGGATAGCTTTTTTAATTGGCATTTCCATCAATAAGAACTATTACAATAGCAATAAAATAATGGGCTTATTAATATTCACAAACGTTGAGAGAATCAAATTATCTTAGTAGAATGTTTTTGTCTTTCAAATGGAAATAATCAATCTGCTGCTAACTGTAGCTGTCAAAATACAAAGATTTTAAGTTAAAGATATTTTTAAATTACTGCTCTTCCCCATGGTTTTTAGTGGATTTGTCTCTGTTTATTGCTTTCTGATGTATAAAGAAAAAATACTTCTAATTCGGCCCCCCCACCCCCCCGGGTAGAAGTGCTAGGAATACCAGTTTGACCTCCCCTGGTTTTGCTGGAAGGCTTGCTTTGTGTCTTTTACTTGAAGCTTTTCAATGAACGAGGCAATCATGTCATCAACTTCATCAGCTAGGAAGAATATGTTAATTAAGATGTCCTTAAATAAGGCACAAGACTGAGATAAATGTAAACTTTTCTGTTGCCAATTTAAAATGATCTCAGTCTATTAGATGGTGTTGGTCTAGTGTCAAAATCCTACTGCTTATCCAGTTGTTACTTGTTTGTGACAGTTTTTCTTAAACTCTGCTCTTTCCTCTTTTCTGACAGAAGATAAAATTCCTTAATGCCTGTCCTTCTCTGTCCTTTGTGTGTGATAAGGAAACGAACGCCAAGTAAAACAGATGAAAGAGCGTGTGAGAGGCCTTCAAAAGCAGGTTGTAGCTGCGGAACTGAAAAGAATGTGCAAGATCTGGAGGAAGCAGAAAAATGTATGTGGTAGTGGTGTTAGAAGTGGTGCTTCTTTCTTGGTCTTCAGCCAGGTCTTCAAGTATTCATGCCTTCAGCTTGAGAAATGCTGTGCAAAGGGATGAATTTCTAGTGTTTTAAATCCACATTTTCTTTAAAAGATCACATCGTTAGATAAGAAAATCACTTTTCCCGTGTTTGTGAATTGTGTCTAAGTGACAAAACCTGAAGTGGATAGCTAAAACCTGTATTGATCAAAATCTCTGGCAACCCAGGAAGTGTGTGCTGCATCAGGACAGTGCGTGTAATCTTCACACTGCTTTGTCCAGTTCATTAAAAGATATTCTTGTACAAACGCTAATGGCTATAATGAATCCTCTAATGAATGTCTGTGTTCTTTTTCCCCCTCTTTTGAGATGAAGGTATCTTATGCGTCAATTTGTTTTTATTTTACAGACTATAAGCTCTTATGTCAGAGGCTTGTCACACAAGGTAATGTGTCGGGAATAGATGCTAGAAGAAATCAGTAGCATCTCTTCTCCATTCTTTAAAGATTTACCTAATAAATATATTCTTCTGCAATGATAAAGTTGCTAATCTAAATACTGCTTAATTTGTTTAACTGTGGGGAAAATAGGGAAAAATTCCAGCTGTACAAATTGGTGAAAGGGAATCTTATGATTGGTATAATCTCTAAAATCAAATTGGATAATGTCTGCATAATGACAGGATTTGCATGGCTCTTTAGACCTCCTGCCTTTGAATAAGTTCTGGTGTAATTACTGTATTTTCCTGCCTGTGGCACTGCCAGAACCGAAATTTCTGTTTGTTACTTCAACATATGGTTACAGAGTCTGGGTCTTAAGGAGGAGTTACTTAGTTTTCAGAGGAATTATCTAGTATTTTTGTGGTTACAAATATTGCCAAAGACGGAATACTGGTCTTTAAAGCCATGTCTAGCTGGACACATGTGTTTGCAGTTGGCTAGATTGTTTCTTTCTTCTTCCTTTTAAATTAAATATATTAAAATTTAAGTTGGTGACTGTAAATGCTGGATCTGTGAATGTTCATATCTGAGATTGTTCTAAATTCATTCTAAGCTTTGCTATTAAAGATGTTTGTGATTTATGTATTAAATATAGTTGTGATTGTGAAATGGGTATTTAAAGCCATCAGAGATGGGCTGTGAACAGTTGAAGTTGATTATTCTGGCCACCTGACTTTATTAAAGGGAGGTAGTTACCCACCACCTGTTGCTAGTTGTGTAAGAAGGCAGAATTTATGTGATTAGGTCAGTTGATACACTTGGGGGAGAAGGCACAGGCCTTCAGGGCAGAGTTAATCTATGTGGCAGTCCTTGTTGTGTGTCACTTATTTGTCCATGAGCTTAGTTTATGCTCAGAAGCCAAACAGTTCATCTTCATCCTTCAGAGGATTTAACTTTCTTCATGGTGAGCCACTCTGGATTGCAGGTCTGTGATAGGTATGTGTATCCTGTTTCTGAGAATTCCTTGTTCTCTTGTTATACTTGATGTACAAATAATGAAAAGTTGCTTTGGAGCTGACTTATGTGACTTTTCCCTTTTTTGATTGTTTACTTTTAATATCAAAATATGCCAGATAAAATTCTGTCCCTGCTCTGAGGAGATACAGTGACTCTCATATGGATGAGGGACTTCTAATAGGAAGTGGCATTATAGACCTGTCCTCTGAAATGCTGCTTGGATCCTGTCCATAGTGTTATTGATCAAAATGTTTGGTTGCAGGAGTGAGGTGAAGCTGGCAGTTATGTGTCTGAAGTATTTAATGGCCTTTTAAAAAACACCCTGGTAGTGGGTACTTATTTTGGCAATCTGGGAATTGTAATGGAAAGAATTGTGATAGAGCCAGAATTAATGTATCTTCCTTGTCCATCTGTTCTTGCTTTCCTGCCAGTTGGGTGTTGCAGGGGAGTGATGCTGTTTTTCTTGCTTTTCACTCTATAGCTGATCAAAAGATGAAATGGCATATACCTTACTTCTGTCATTATACGCTTCAGAGTATCTGGGCAACTTGCCTCGAGTGTAGTTTTCCACAAGAGGAAAAGTTACCGCAAATTGTACCATGTAAATATGATACTGAAAAAAATCCCCAAACTTGCTTAAACCAGTTTGGTTACAGATTTCTGCTTAGACAACAAGAAAACACTTTCTTCTTGCTGGAGATCTGAGTTTCCATAAACAGGATATTTAAAGCAGTAAGAATTGTTCAAAATGCTTGTTCTGAGCTTGTTTCGAGCTTGTTTCCTTTATCTATTTCAAATAACATGAAATGCAAAATCTCCAGTGCAGTGCAACTTGTTCTGCAAGTGATGCATGATACTACTTTGTGGCAATTTCCATGAGGACCTGAGATGACTTACAGCTGCTCTTGTTAATAATCAAAACTCTTGGATCTTTTTGTGATCCTCAGCTGCGGTACCCTCAAGATATTAAAAATGGAGCTCCTTTTTTCACTTAAACCTTCAGCAATCTCCATCTTCTGTAGCAGCTTGTATATTTTTCTCAAAGAATTCCAAGTTTACAGTCTGAGTTTTCTAAACTAGAAACTTCTCGTTATAAGCTTACACGTGTAACTAAAAAGAACCAAATGAGAAAACCTAATTATTTGCTGTGGCTCTGCAGCCTAATCTAATGATGTGAAATGATGCTAATAATAGTTAATGTTCTTTTATCTCGAATGGCTTAAATATTTGGTGAAATACTGTATTTAGAACAATTACATCATAACAGGAGATTATTTAAATGGAGTTTGTGTAGGCAGCTGCTTTTCTCAGGAAATTCTTGTGCAGTTATGTGCCCTTGTTTCCTACTGCAGTGGGAAATTAGGCATCCAAGAACTTGACTTTCCTTGAAATAATTTAACTTTTAAATCACCACATATGTTGTTTCTGACACTTTATGCCAAGAGGTAACAACTTACAATAATTTGACATCAACACACGCAGGAGAAAAAAAAAAAAGGCAGTTCCTCCCTGTGGTTATGAAGTGTGAGGATACTCCACTGGTTTGCAAAAGCCTTTTGAGGTTTATGTAGTTCTTGAATCTGTAAAAGAGTGAAACTTCATGGTGGTGCTACATAGGTGTGTTTTGCTGAGATACTAGCTTGATTAGAAATGCTGCTTGGGGCAGTCTTCACTGTGGACAAGCTAACAACTCGGTGCATTGAAGAAGCAGACAATTTCTCTTTCATGTGTGCTCTAGAGGGATTGCTGCAAATGTAACTCTCATGCTACGTATGAGTCGTGTCACAGATGCCATTCTTTTGAGTATTAATTTTACCCTGTTTTCATTTATTGTTAAATATTTGTGTTAACAAGAGAGACCCTTCAAACTCCCTGTCCTGTTGTGGTAGGTCTGTGAGATAAAATACTCCCTGTCTTGTTAGGCATTTTGCTCATTTTCTAAACACAAAGGTGAAGTGGATTCTTAAACACTTTATTTTTGCCAACTGTTTTTTTTTGTTTGTTTTAAGAATAGCGTACATTCTCCAGCAAACTAGTCCAGGAAATGTTTTTTGTTTTCTGAAGACTGAAACTGCCGTCTAGCAGCCTAATACAGTCTCCTACCAAAGCTAAACTGTGCATATGTAGGAAATAAAATATTTAGATTTTTTTTTCCCTAATGCTAAGCTCATACATAAAAATAAGGAGAGTATCAGAACAATAAACCTACCTTACCACAGACCTGCTGCTGATGCATGGAAGGAATCAATGTGAGAGCAGATGGAAGGGTACATCAGTTACCAAAAATTCAGCGATGAGGGATAGAACATGTTCTTCGTGAGTTGTTATTTTCTGCGAGGAGACTTAAGTCCTCTGCTTTCTGTTGGCAAGTATGCTTTGGGGAGGGGAAAAAAAAAGGCAGTGTTTTTCATAAATTGCTTTTCTTGGAATTGTCAGTTTACTACTTTTTCATTTTAAACATTCTTCTCTTTTTCTCCAGAAATCTTTGCAGCGAACTTTTCTTTCTCTTAGTTGTCTGGGAAATCTCTCTCCATTTATTTCTCTGCTTTTTATCCAAAACTTTTAATGCTGGTAATATCAGTATCTTGTAACACCACCAGTTAGTGGGCAATCAGCAAAAATTAAAATGAGGCTTTAAAATGACACCTCTTTGTCATGCTTGTGTCAGGTTTTTTATTTTTAAACAAAACTGAAATCTCTTTCTTGTTGATGGAGCTTATGTTTTAGCTGAAACCATAATACAAAGTTTCAAAGTATGAGAGTTCATCCTAATGAAAGGAGAAACTGCAGGGTTGTTTGTAGGTGGCGCTTTTTTTAATATTTAATTTGCAAAAAGCCAAGGTAAAATTTGCAGAATTTTTTTGGTTAAAAGTAGGAATGCAATCAGAATGCGTCATTTTGTGTATCACTTAGTTCTGTTGTTCCTTAAATGCTTTTCCTTTTGCATTAGGGGGATATGTTCCTACGCGTGGATATTTTTTAAAAAAAACAAACCAAACCCAGAGGAGTGTGTGCTAGTGAGCAAAACTTTCTCTCTTGTGAGGCAAACAGCAGTCATTGGTTTGGTGAAGTGTGGGTGTATATGTTTGAATACAATATTAATATTTTACTGAATGCTATAAGATCACTTGGTGAGGTTGAGTCTGTCTCTAAAGCTCTCTTTAAAAACCATCAGTTGTACTGCTTCAGTAACTAATACAAAGTAATACCATTCACAATTAGGAAGTCTTTCTCTGAACTGCAATATTGAAGGTAGGTTACTAACCTGTACCATTACAGATTTTTGACAGATAAAATTTGGAGTTAAGACTCTTTTTCTCCTGGAGATTTAGTGTTCATTTTAAGGTCTCATTCTTCTGTATTTCATGAAATAAAATCTGTCTTCTGATGGAAACAGTAATTGAGCAGTTCATCTTAATGAAATTTTTTTTTGTTATGATCTGTAAAAACTGAAGACTTCTTTACTTAGATTTTTTTTTAATGTCTTTGGGTGAAGCTTTGCTGTAGCAAAGGCCCACTTTGTAGGTCAAGAAAGGAGTTTTGAATATACACCTTTACTTGAAAATCATCTTGCTTAGAGCTTAATATGTTCTGAATTTTTTTACTTGATTCTAGTAGTAGCGTACAACTTCTTTGTTTTAATCACCTATTTTCTGCCACTGATACACAAATAGGAAAAGTCACCCTCAGTGATCTATCCTCCTTGCACTCCTTTCACAAAGGAAGTTATTCCACTAAATACAGTACTTTATTACAAAACTTAGTCCATTTGCTGTCAGCTGTTACCAGTGCTACCACTTGAGCACTGTGGGAAGAGGTGGCCAGCTCTCTCTAGTGTTCTGCAAGTGTTGGCTGAAGTGGCTTGCGTGCTCCTTGTTAGAATCATACAATCATTTAGAGGACCTTTAAGAGTCGAACTGTAAAAGCAGGATGGCCAAGTCCACCGCTAAACCATCTCCATAGGCACCACATCTACACATCTTTTGAATGCCTCCGGGGACGGTGACTCCACCACTTCCCTGGGCAGCCTGTTCCAGCACCTGACAACCCTTTCAGTGAAGAAATTCTTCCCAATATCCCATCTAAACCTCCCCTGGCGCGACTTGAGGCCGTTTCCTTTTGTCCTATTGCTTGTTACTTGGGAGAAGAGACCGACCCCCACCTCACTACACCCTCCTTTCAGGTCGTTGTAGCGAGCGATCAGGTCTCCCTTGTTGTATGCCTTTGAGCCTAGGCAGTCTTGCTGTATGCCAGGCAACAGTCTGGGAGATGCTGCCCTTTTTTTTTCCGCGCCCCCCTCTTGTCTACCAAAGCCCCCACAGAGTTCAGTTTCTGAAAGGCTTCTACCTCCAACATGGGAGGTAAGGATTCTTCAGCACAAATGTCATTGCTGGAAAAAACACCATTCATGTCATTTGAATTACAATCTGAAGAGAATGGTTGGTTCAGTTAGCAATCATGCTGACGTGGGAGTTGCAGAGGTCCTGCTCTGTTCTCCCTACTTGCCTGGAGGTGTTATACAGGGCCCACAGCAGGGAAAAGTCCT
>NW_009631412.1:3509-14715 GCF_000690535.1 Cariama cristata | reverse complement strand
TGCCATTCTGATGTGGGTGGAGGGAAAGTGGGTGGTTCTCCTTGGCTGGTTAGTAAATACTGCTTTTATGTAATCACTTTTCACACTCCAGCTATGTGTGGAAAATAAAGATTGGGTGTGGGCATAATATCCTTCCATTAAGAGAACCGGGGAATTCAGTGACTGGCATAGATATTGTATGTTTCTGTGTCAAGTAAATGGAAACCAAACCTGAGAAGGAGTTTCTGCATTGTGCTGTCTTAATGGCTCACTGAAAAAAATCGGTGCCCGTGCTCCTAAAGCCAGTGTTCCTCACCAGAAACTGAAACCTCTCTCTTTGGGGTTGGGAACTATCCAAAAGATTTTAAGCCTAGAATTTTTGGTGGAGATTGCAGTTGGTCTTTGGACACCAAGTGTACTGCACCTTCAGGGACTTGTTGTGCATTTTCATCTTCGCCTCCTTACCCCAGTGGATTCTCTCTTCTTTCTTTGCCCTTCTTTTATTTCTGCATTTTCAGAACCTCCAATCCATTGACTTGTTCTTGGTTTCCCTGTGAGATCCTTTTCTCTTGGGCTGTCAGGGGTCTCTGTCTTCATGCTGCGCAATCAAGTCTCATCAGGTCCATCCTGCTTTCTCTCCCCTCTCCTCCACCCCAAAGTGTAGACCCCTTCCAGCAAATAAAGGTTATGCTGTTCTGGCATGGCCCGGAGGAGGTGAGAGGGTGTGGTGTCGGGGAAGGTGGAGGCTGAGGGGTAGCCTCCGTTACCAGCTTCGTGGGGAATTGCCACATCACAGGTCCCTTGGGGCTTTGGACCTGGTGCGTGTATGCAGTGCTCCAAGGGGAGCGTGCCACAGGCGGGTAAGGGATGAGGTGATAGATTGACACTGGCTCAAAGAGTGGAGTATGTGGACACTACTACTCCGTTTAACCAAGAAGTCATCAGGTATTTCAGCGGGATCAGCATCCAATATGCACACAGAGGGACACAGTTCTACACTGGTGGTCAGGAGATGTTGCTTGCTTGGTCCATCTAGGCATAATGTTGAGAGAAAAGGAGAGTGCTGCTGCTTGGCGCAAACCGAAAGGCTTTCTAGCCTAAAGTGTAAAGCTCAGCAGTAACCCTTGATGTCCCAGGCGCACTAGAAACTGAAGAAAACCACCTGATGTTACTGTTAAAAGCCTCATTTGAGGAAGGCAGAGCAGCTCTCTGGACTGATTAGTCCCAAGCTGCACTCTCACTGAAGCCCCTTGTTTCAGTCTCCAAACCAAGTGACTTGCTAACTTGTCTGGTGGGGCGGTGGGCCCCTTGCGAGCAGTCTGCTTGCAGAAGAGACCCCAGTGAGCCAGGGCATGTGGAGTCGAGCATCTCCTGAAATAAAGGGCATATGGTGATACTTGGCAGTGTCGGATGAGCATTGCAGTTCTGTGACTTAGTGTCACATATATTGATCAGTTGTCCTCCAGGGTGGTTTTTGTCCTTAAAAGCTTTTGCCAGCACTGAACTGTAATGTGTTCTAAATTTGGAATTGAGGTTTCTCTCTGTTTGGTCCTTAATAGGAAAATTTCAAGAAAACTGAACAGAAATCGCTTTGACCCAGCAGGAGTTGAGGAAGCTTCTAAATACCAAGTCCTACACTCCAACATTATTACTCTGTTTTCTTGTATCTTGCCATATTTTGTGGATTATAAACATCACTTGTAGAGAACAGTGTTCTGCAAAATAAAATCAACTGACTTTATGTTGTGGCAGGAGATTTAGGTTGTGAAGAGACTTGATTTTTGGAAAACTGCTGGTGGGATTAACTTGAGCAAGCCAGGCAGGTCATGAGTATCTTGAAGTGACATTGCTTTTGCCAAAACAACAATTACCTTAATGCCTTGCTTTACTGGATTATTATGTATGCACTGCTGGTTTCACCACATTTCTCACTTTATTTTTTAAAACCAATTGCTTCCATTTTTCTTTGCTTTTAATTAAAAAAAAAAAAAAAGCTCTAAACTTTTTCAGTACTTGATTTTGTCCAGGCAAATAGCAAAACTAAAGATTGTTGATGTCTATACTGGAAATTCAAAATCTAATTGAAATGCTTTAATATAATTTTGCACTCTGCTAATACAATTGATGTAAACTACAAGTATTCTTAAGCAGCCTTAATTTGAAAACTTTACGCACTCTTCAGAATGAAATGGATTTACCTAAATTTCCTATTTTTACACTAACGTAATGCCAACAGGCCACGATGGACCTGGGAAAAACACTGCTGCTGACATAGAAATCCAGAGGAGGACTGCTTTTGATTTGCCTGGTTCCTCATGATGGCTGGTATCGCTGCTTCTAGAGTGTTTTTTCATTAAATGCTTCATGCAGCTTAGTAAAATGTCACAGTTGTATGCTTTTACTTCACATAATATGCAATATGAATTGTCTGGCTTCTCGCCATTGTACATTAGTGAAGGAGGGTGATTTCCCTAGCTTAGGAGCAGGGTGTCCGTCCTTATATTTACTTGGGTCTTTGAGTGGAAGTTGGAAAGCTGGGATTGTCTTGTAAAATACTAGGGTTAAAACAAATTCAGCAGAGCAAAATATGCTAATTGGATCATGCCAAAGAAGGCTTTAAAAATAATACCTTCATTTGGAAGCTTGTCTACATTAGGACACAACAAAAAAGGTAAAGACAAACATAAAGCAAATAGTACAGTCATTTACTGTTACCAGTTTGATCAGTATCAGTATGTCTGATCAGTGCTCTCTTTGTGGGGAGTTTCAAAGCTTACTTCAGTCATTTTAACTTTGCACAATTTTTGGTTGAGTCTCCTTATCGCTGCTGTTCTCGCACAAGCTAGTGGATGTTAAGAGACCCCCTGACAAAGTGAGCTGTTTAAGGACAGTGTGTCATTGTCAACAACGGGTGTTTTATCTGGTGCTGGAGACACTGTAGCTGCTCAGTTGTGTGAAAGAATGAAAATGAAGAGTAGCCGCTGTGGTGTATCTTACCCCAAGATTGGTCTCTGGCTTGGAGGGTTCAGATCCCTCAGTTGCGCCTCAGTCAAGATCCCATTGTAAATGGAGAAATCTGAGCATTGTCTCTCCCAAATTACCCGGCTTGTATCTAGTTCTGTGGGTGTAGATGTTGGCTATGGATCTGTTTGATTTACTGGGAACTGACTACTTGCGTGCTTTCTCCCCTCTTCAGCCTAGCCTTTATTTCTGCTGAGGTTATTTGTTTGTTTTTCAGATGAGACCCTTTTTGCTCTTCCTGCTACATCTGCGCCTCTGATGCACTCCTCTGCAGGCAAGTTCTTTCTGCTCACCTTTGTCTGAATACATCCTGCATTTCTGATCTGATCTCATTAACCCTTTCCAATTAGTCTGCCTCTACTAGAAGTCAGCATGGGTCCAAGAATAGCCTCTATCACATTTTTCAGTTTTGACTTTTCCGTTGATCTGTTCCAAGATTTTAATACTCATTCATTTCTTTACGTGGAAAACTGTTTTATAAACAAGCTACAGCCATCTGTGAATTCTTGGACCCTTGATGTAGGACAGAAGTTGATACTATTAACAGGTTAACACATCAAAGCATAGTTGCTTTACTGATTTAGCAGAAAGATTTAATCCATAGTAACTTTCTGCAGTATTTTATAAAAGTAAAATTTGTACCTGTAGTATATTAGTGGGTTTTGTTAGCTACACTGTCCACCAAATTTCCATTTAAAATAAGTCTCAAAAAAAGACTACTTACTGGCACGCACGTTTGTGCACATGTTTGTGCACAAGCATACACACCTACCCTCTCTCTGTCTCACCTTGCCACTCCACCCTCCCTCTCTTACTTTGTTAATATTGCCTGCTGTACTTCGATGCTCTGTACTTGTCTGGCATCTTCAGCTTTACTGTGGTCTTTGCGCTGCATAAAGTTGCTGCTTCTCTAGCCTTTTGCACACTTCTCTGCTAAAAGAAGTGAAATAGAATAGCATACTTTAACTGATACTTTGTTTTAATGGCTAATAGTGTTTATGATAGAACTTGGAAGACTTAATGACTAACATCATGTGAACCTGTCATGAAAGTTTGCATTGACTTTAAGAGCACTTGCATTCTCTAACTTTCCTTTCTGTCCACGGTCACAGAAAAAGTTATGGACTTGCAGGAGCAGCCAAGTAGCACTAAGTCGCTTGGTCAAGAGGATTTTACTGCAGTCCCGCTTGATACTGCTCCTTCTCTTCCCTCCTTCTCTCCTGTCTCAGCTGATCCCTTTAAAGAGCACGCAGCCTTTGATACGCTCTCAGATGGATTACCTGCAAGAGGCATTTACAAAGAAAATGCAAGTGAGGTTTATAAAGAAACTATGGAAAATGCAAGAAATCCATTTCTTCTGGAGGGAAATGAAAAAGACGTTTCAGAGATGAAATACTCGGAACCCCCATTTGCTAAAGCAGAAGCAGCCATTTTATCTCAAGCTAAAGAAGAAACACAGCTAGAGGGCCCTAAAGAATTACCTCATCTGGAGAAAATGCCTGCACAGCAGCTGAAAATGTCTCCAGAAACTCCTCAAGATTTGTTTGAGAAAAATGAGGAAGATTTCTTTTATAACAAAGACAAATACAGAGATGGTAATCATGGTGAAAAAGGGGTACTGAAAGAAGACCCTCTTAGGAGGGAAGAGTATGCAGACTTCAAACCTTTCGAGCCAGTATGGGAAGTAAAAGGTGCTAGTCACGGACTGAGCAGCGTGAGAGAGGATGTTGGAAGTAAGATAGATGCCAAACTAGAAAGCAGTTTAGATGAGAAATACAGTGTAGATAAGCTGAATGTGCAGAAGGATTACGAAAGAGAGAGTGAAGGCAGCGCTGAAGATCTCTCTTTCCCAAGTACCCCAGAAGCTGTAAAAGAACCTTCGCAGACTTACATCACTTGTACTAAATTTGAATCCTCTGTAAGTCCTGATGGCAACAAAGTCAAATCTCTTTCTCCACTAGAAGAAGGCACTTCAGAAAATAGAACCGATGATGAGAAAAAAATTGCAGAAATGAAAGCTCAGACGAGCACAGAACAAGGCAGTTTTAGCACTCAAGCAGTTGGCAAGCAGGAAGACCAGGAAGCTGACTATGCTAAAACAGAGAGTATATCAACAGTGGCATCTGACACTGCAGCAAACATGCCTGAAGGTCTTACTCCTGATCTAGTACAAGAAGCGTATGAAAGTGAAATGCATGATGCGACATGTACAAAACTTGCTTATGAAACAAAGATTGATTTAGTTCAAACCTCCGAGTCAGTACAAGAGACTCTGAAACCCGTGACACAACTCTGTCCCTCATTTGAAGGGTCAGAAGCTGCTCCATCACCAATATTGCCGGATATTGTTATGGAAGCCCCGCTAAGCACTGGGACTGCTGGTGCAGAAGCATCTGCTGTGCAGCTTGAAGCTTCCCCGTTAGAAACATTTATTCCTACTGCTAATTATGAGAATGTAAAAGAAGAGACTGAAAAACCTCCCTTATACCAAGAGGCAGTGAATGTACCACTGACACAGGCCCAAGAAGCAAAAGAGGCACTAGCATTTAAAAAACCTGATCATGAGAGTAGCACCAGTCCTGAAGATATTGAGACTCCATATATATCTATTGCATGTGACTTAATTAAGGAAACAAAGGCCTCCAGTGAATCTGCTGCTCCATCCTTTACAGATTATTCCAAGACACCGATAACAGAATGCATTTCCCCGGATGTGCCTGAACACAAGGAACTTGTTGAAAAACTGTCTCCGCAGTTTGGAAAATCTGACTTGTTTAATAGCCAGGCGATACCTGACTTCACTGAGAAAACGAGCGAAGATCAATCTCTCATCTTAAAAAGTAAATCAACTGAGAGTATTGTAATTGATGATGAACATGAGGAACGACGGGTGGATTCAGTAGCTGCCACGGGCAAGCCTTATCTGGAGTCTTTCCAACCCGAACTGGATGCTTCCAAAATTGTTGCTGCTCTGCCATCTGAACCAACACCTACGAAAATAGCCAAGGCAGAGAAGGTTCCTCTTCAAATGGAAGAGCTGAATGCTATGGCTTATTCAGCTGATGTATCTGTTGCTACGGAACCAAAAACAGGAGACAACAAAGCTCTCTCACCCATGGAGTCTTCCCCAGTCCCAGTGGAAGAAGACTTTGTGATGTTAGCTCATCCTAAAACTGTTCCTGAGTTTTTGGCAGAAGCCACTGACAGAGAAGTACTGCACAAAGATGAAAGTGAAGAGTTCGGTAAGGTGATCCAAGCTGAGCAGAGGCAGTTGCCTTGCCCAGAGCTGCCCTGTGATCTGCCTGTAAAGAATGTAGAAGTAAAAGCTGAGGAAGATACTAATGCCTTGAAAAAGTCCTTGGAGGCTGCGGAGAGAGAAGTGCCTGAAGTATCCATGATGTCCTTACCGGCCACAGATACCTCACCTCTATCTGCTGAAAAAGAGGTAGTCAGTGTAGTAAAACCAGAAGCTTTTGAGAAGGAAGCTGAGCGAGAAGCTGCTTCTGTTAAAGAAAAGGAAAAACCTACTGCTGTATTTTCAGCAAAGCTGAATAAATCTTCAGGTAATCTGTGTATGCTGTCTTGCAGTTTGCTAATCTGCATAATTCTTTAGCTAAACTTACGCATGTCATGACTTACTCTTTTTAAGTCACTTTCTGTAAACTTCTTGATGTAGACCAAGGGTAACAGAAAATGTTAGTGCCTGCACTTTTACCTTTTTCATATTCTGATTGCTTTGGTACCTTTTTTTTTTTTCTTTTCTGTTTGTCAGGGATGGACTCACTGTCTCCAGTTTTCTCCTTCAGTTCTCCTGCTGGTGATCTGTTACAGAAATAAGTCACTACTCACTGCAAGCTCTTCTATGGTTGTCTACAGGCTGGGCATTAGGTGGCCTTCCAGACTTGCTCTTAGTATGTGATAGTAGGCCAAGGATGGTGTTTCAGTCTGCTATGTGTACATGATTTGAAGAGGCATTTCTTGCTTTTCATACACACTTCAGACATGAGACTTTGAAACTTAGGAAAATATCCTTGCTGCTACTGTATGTGTCTGGAATCTGAAAAGAACCTGAGCATCTCCACTCACGTGACTTGCAGCTTGCATTAGGTCAAGGCGAGTGGTTTAAGATAAATAGTGCACATGAGGGAGCTTAGTATTCAGGTTACTAGGAAAGTGGCCATTAAGAAGTCGAGTATCCTGCAGACATTAAAATTGGTTTATACACAGCACAGATAGGAATTTCCATTTCTATTTTCAGGTAGCGCTTGCACTTCAGTGGAGTTAATTTTTCTTCTACTAATGTGTAGGCAAAGTAGCAGAAAGTTGAAGGAAGGATAAGACCATTGTGTTGCATTCTGTTCCCTAAACTGAATGCCTTGTGAAATTCCAGCTCTTTGTAGACCAGCGGAGTACTTTACTTTTTGGTATCACAGCACCCTGCTGCTCCTCAAGTCTTGCATCAGAAGCATTCCCACTAAAAACCAGCAGAAAGCACAATGACTCTGTTCTAAATAGAAACCCAAATGTTAGTTTGTTAGTTTGACACGGCAGTAGTGTATTTGTGCAGTAGCTGCAGTCTACAGTTCCTAAAATACTACATTCCTAATGTGTGTCTTCTACATCAAATGTGTTTTGGAAGGGAATAACAGGTGTATGTTGAGGGGAACGTCAGGGTGTTGGTGCAATTGAAATAGGGTTTGGAAAATAAGGTAGAAGATGTAGGTTTTATGTTTAACTTTGCCCGCTGGTTGCCATTCCTCCTGTCTCACCTCTTCTATACCTACAGGTAGGCAGAAAGGAAGGAGTTTCCTTTTTCCCTTGCAATGACATTTCAGTGATGCCTCTGCTGTTAAAACATCATGTTTGTGTTCTGTGAAGACTCCCCTCCTTGCACTCAGACTTTCAGCATATAGTACTGTCAAAAGAACAGCTGCTGTGTATCTTGTACTTCATGTCAAGGGGTTAATTGTTTAGAGATCAGACTACTTTGGGAAAAAAAACCCCAACGAACATTGCACTTAGTGCACTAGTTTTTTTGTTCATCCTTTTAACAGGAAGCCTTTGCAGAGGTGTCTTTAATCATTGCATGGATGTAGCAGATGGGGGGGTGGCAAATCAGTGCCTTGGGAAGAATGACTCTTACTTTGGGGCCTGAGAAGGACACAGCTGCTGCTCTTCTGTCTACGAGAAACTGCCGGAGAAGCTGCACATAAAACCGTTTGCCATAGCAGGAGAGGAGAGAGTTGAATGGTGTCTTCATTCTCCCATCTAGTGGCAGAGTGCTGGGACAGGGCACGCATCTGTCCCGCAGCGGTGTTAGCTGAGGGACTGGAGCTGGGCTGGGTGCGTGGGAAACCGGGGAACTGCCTACAACCGCTCTGTCAGCGTTGTGCTCGCTCCGTAAAGCAGTTGCAGTTTTAATTTTTGATGTACTGTGGTGTTTGGGAAGGAAAACTTTTTTTTCTTAACTCTGGAGGAACACTTAAAGCTGAACAGATGAGAATACTAACTGAAAATGGTCCATTTTTTTCTAGGTTTTTCCCCACGGTCTGTGCTGTTTACTTTTTTGCTCATTTCTGCTGTGTTATAGAACACAGAACTGGCAGAACTGGACTTCCGAGGCCTACCTGAAGAGTCTAATGACAAGCCATGGACAAAATCAGTTGTCTATTTTTAATACCACACTACTTAAGCACAATTCCAAAGTGGCATCAAAGAACTAACACATACAGTTGCCTTCCACACTTTCAGAAAGGAGAGGTAATGCGTCACGAGGCCAAGAAGTGATCTGTGCATGTGTTTGGCCTTCTGAGTCTACCTTGATTGTGTGGGGTTTTTTGTCTTCCCACCAGTGGAACTGAAAGAGATTTTACTGTGCCTCAAGGCTTCTGGAAATCAGTTGGCATGATTCTGACTGATGCTTGTTAAAACATTAATCTGAACTGCCTTACTGGTGCACTTAAATTGAGGTTCTTGAATGCTTATTTAACAGTGCTGGTTTTTTTCAAAGCTAACCTAAATGCCGACATGTCTACGCGTACCTGGAAGTGTAACTTCCAACAGTCCCAGTGGACTGCAGGGAGCTAACAGAAACTCTGAAAGGGTGCAGATTTATTTTTTTAAACACCACCACTCCAATAAAGCAAATGTAAAGCTTTGAACAGCCTCCTGGGTAGGACGAGGTTTGTTTAATGCTGCCTGGCAGGCCTCTGGGTAACCTGTTGTATTTTGTAATGGTATCAGACCACAGGGACCTTGTACTTCATAGCTGCACAGATTTAAAAAACGAAACAAACCCAAACCAAACCAAGTTCAGAACTGTAGTTGACTGTAAAGAAACCCCTCTCCTTCTAAGAAGCTCCTATTTATAACCATTTCAACAGCAAATACCCCCCTGCAACACCAGCAATCCCTACTCTCGTGGATAGTGATCCTTTTTAATTTTTTTTTTCCCCACTTCATTTCTCAGTACGTGCTGTATCTAGCTCCCTAGCAGATAATCCTGCAGCTTCACTCTCACGCTCACCAGCTTTCAAAATACACATTTCTTGATCTCCATAAAAATACTGCGCACTGAGAGGTGAGTTCAGAGGGGCCGGTCCCTGGTGGGTCAGGCGCTGGTGGGCTGCGGGCGCTCCTCGGGGAGCGCTGTGATGCCATCTAGCGTTTGTAAATGGCGGGTCGCTCCAGCACCCCGGGCCTTGCACAGGGACTGCGTCCCAGATTTGGAGAAACTGAACTGTGGAAATTAGTTTCATATGCTTAAGAGTTGAAAACTAAATATACCTTTACATATCTTAGCCCTTCTGTTGTACAGACTTTCTTCACTGAAACTTACTTTTGGATAGAGATCATGAATTCTCCCAAATAGGCTAAAACCCCTTGCTTTCCATAAACCTTTTTTTGACCAGTGGGATATGGAGGATTTTATATTACTGAATTACAAAATCAAAGTATATTGTAGAACCCCCCAAAATCTAAACCTCTGACCGTGACGGAAAGTTCTGTACCAAAACATAACCACATTGACAGTTTAAATCTCTCAGTATATTCATGCTGAGCATTACAAAAATACTTGAAAATAGTGTTGAGATCTTTACTCTCAAGGCAGTCGGTTTCACAGGACACCCTTGTTTCGTGGTGGTTTTGAACATCAGGCTCTGTAGACATTCATTTCAGATTAAATCTTACGGGTTTACAGGTCTCTTGTTTTCATATATGCTACGGGGCACTCTATAACTGAATTACAGAAATGCAGCTGATTAATAGTATCTTACATTTCCTGGATTTTCTCGAGGGGGTGAATTCAAAGGTGAAGTCCAAGTGGGAAATGTGCTTTTGAGAGGGTGACTGAGTGGTACTAATGATGAAGCTTTTCTTTTTTCTCCCGAATCATGGAGGCAGAAATAAAATACTTCCTGTGATTCTGTAACAGCAAACCAGGTCATTACAGTACGTGAAGCTTAAAAGAAGTTCGAAATGCTGCCTTACACCAGCACTTGTACCCGTTTGGTTCATTTCTGTTAGCTTCCGTATTTGTAGTTAGTTAAATAGAGCCCTTCAGCTGATGGGAAGTGTTTGGTTTGGTTTTGTTGGTTTTCACTGGGGAAAAAATACCTTGGAATGCCTCTGGAGTTTCTTTCAGGAGCAGATTATTTGTAAAATACCATTTAATTCAACGTAAAATACCATTTAATTCAACATAAAGTCTTCATTTAATTTCATCTGATTGTGGTGTTAGATTCTCTGGTTGTTTAGGTCTTCTTTCATGCTATCAGGTAAATAATAATAAATAGAGACTTCTGTTCCAGCATGGAGAATTTGTTCAGGAGTAAGAGGAATGAGGGGGGAAAGAAAAAAAGCCCCAAACAACCTTGAGTGAATTTTTTCTGAAGGAGAGACCTGGACTTGCTGTGTTTCATTAGAGCTCTCGTGTCGGCCCCGTTGAGAGGCGAAGGCCGCTAACCCTGGACTTGCTGTGTTTCATTAGAGCTCTTGTGTCGGCCCTGTTGAGAGGCAAAGGCTGTATGGCGAAGGCCGCTAATGGAGCAAGGCTTTTGGGAAGTTACTTGCAGGGCGGCAGAATTATGGAGAAAACGGAGCGTTTGTGGTAAGTTATCAGTGTTCCCAGAAGCACAGATATTCAGCCAGCACTGAATGGGGCAGAATTAGGTAGTCATCCAAAATGCTCTCCTGTGGGAAGTCG
>NW_009631412.1:0-3490 GCF_000690535.1 Cariama cristata | reverse complement strand
CAGTGCAGAAATGCTGTTGTCAGTCCATCTGTTCAGGGTGATTTGACGTCTGTGTAGCGAGTAAAGTACTCGCCCTGTAAGCATGCAGCCCGCTTTGAACGTAGGTGCGTTCAGTAGAAGAACATGTTTAGAATTGATTGCGTCTGTTTTAGTTGTCTGGGTGACTTGATAACACCGTCTTGCAAGTCGCCTGTTAGTTGGAGAGTTTTTGTTTAAACGTTGGTGTAGAAATAGGTATGCGATTTTCCTCATGAAACAAAGTTTATATAGAAGTCTGATGGTGCCGGTACTCAGTTTATCTGTAGAATAGGGTTACATGGGTGTATCCTGCCCGAAACAAGAGACGTGCCTACAGAGGGATACAGGCTTCGTTTTAGGTATCGTTTGCGTGGAGTGGTAAGGGTGAACGCTGAGTATGCCAAGAGTAAAGAGGAGGATCTTGAGGGCAGGGAGAAGCTCCGGTGGAGGGAGTTAGCGGCTCATTCGAGACAGGAGGATAGGGACTGGTAACGCAGCTGCTCGCGGGGCTCGGCTGCGTGTTTGTCCATGTTCTAACTGCTGCCGATTTGCTGTGGCTACAACAAAATGTCTGTTTAGGAGTGTGTTGTGTAAATGTACTATTTTAAGTATGTAATATAAAGAATATATGAAGAGGCTTTAATCATGTGTCTTTAGAAATTTGACAATTAGTGGAAAGAACTTTCTGAAAGCATCAAGCTTGTGACTAATTTAGTGACAATGCAGTCATCCAAACAAACGTGAGGGGAGAATCGCAGATTTTGGCGGTTTCCAGTTGATCTTAAGAATTTCAGCTCAAAGACAGAAGCAGATTTGCAGACATATTTTGTACTTTTTCTCTATAGCGCAACTTTTCAAATTTTCTTGCGCTATGATGTTTGAATATACGCTTCCCATTTCCCTCCTGTGGTACGTGTTTTGATTTACCTGTTGAAATCGTGAATGAAATGCACGTTTTTGTATAGGTTAAAAATATATGTAACTGGTCTTGCTGTCAAAGGAGGCCTTAAATTTATGTAGCAATTGAAACAATAAACAGGGCTTTCAGGTAACTTTGTGGTAATCTTTCTCCGTGTAAGATTGCCTGTTCTAATGAAAAGTAAAACTGTCTATTTAAGGACTGGATCAGGATCTCCATCCCAGCCAGTCCACAGTATTTTTTTTTTGAAATATGTGAATGCCATTTTCTAGTTCTTTATAAAGTAGGCCTCTTAAAAATTTGATACGCTTGGAGCAGTGCTGGGGAGGTTTTAGAATTTTATTGCCAGCCTCAGATCTTAAGAGACTCCAAACTAGAAGAGTAGTCATATTTTTGGAAAACAGACTGACGACGTCATTCTCACAGGTCTTGTCTTTCAGATTTTGAGTTTCTAGTTTATGCTCATCTCATGTCTGCACAATAGTTTCTGTATGTTACTTTCTATATGTTAGTAGTGTAAACTTTTGGGTTCCTGTTTTTATTTAAATGAAGGGAAGCTGTAATTGTCGGGTCTGCAGCTGACAACATAGGATGCTGATGTAAAATAAAAAAGGGGAAGGTGTCTGAATTCAGTAGAGGGCTAGATAACTGTTTTTCTCAAGCCTCCGTTGAGATGAATAAATACAGCTGAGCAGTTCACAAGGACTAAAGATACCAGCAAAAAGACTTCTTGTGTTCTTTGTGAGCCTCTTGCTTTTGTTACGGGCACAGAAAGGGTCCTATTCTGTTTTCCTTCAAGCTTTTTTTTTTTAAAGGGAGAGATGTGTCACAAAGATGTCTCTGTTAGTCTTCTAGACAGTCAGGCATTAAAAAAAAAAAAAAAAGAGGGGAAGACATCTATCTAGGAGGTTTGTAAATGTGGGTTAAGCATTGTTTGAAAAGCAATCTGTTTAAAGCTTGTCTGGTGACTACTTTTAGCTCTGCTCCGCTGCGAAAAGCAGCTTAGGGCGGTTCGGTTCAGCTTTTGTTAGCCTGGGCTGAGCCTTGCCGCACTGGCGTTTCCAACGCATTGGCGTTTCCCATGCACCGGTTGCCGCTCTGCAGCGAGAAGCCGTCTTCCTTCGTGGCGGCGATTTCCTTCTCCGCCTTGCGTCTTTTTGGTTCTGTTGGCAAGCAGTAAGAAGCAAATGGCTGCAGCGGTCGGGGATTGCATTTTAGTCGTAGCGCTGGAGCGTTAGGAGCCTGGTTAGAGCTCGCACTGCGTCAGTGGCGCTCCACACCCCGCGCCGTCAGCTGACCGAGCTCCTGCAGCACCAGTGCAGCAGCAGACTGCAGACGCTGCTGGGGAAGCCCATGTTTCCCATCCTGGGCTGTAGATTTCTTCTCTTGCAGCTGTCCTCTTGGTATGCATAATTGATAATCACAGCTGGAGGGTAGATCGTTTGTGGAGAGATGGACAGTCAGCCGAGCAGTTGGAAGGATAAGGGTATTTGTTCTTTCACCTTTTTTTCTTTTTCTTCCCCCTATTTTTTTAAAAGCTAAAGATGCTGTGGGTTGTTTTTAGCAAATGGTGTTTGTAGCATGTATTTGATTGTGAAATGTATCTGAAGATGTAAAATCTATTTGTACCGTATGCAAAATTGTAAAAGGCTGTAGGTTAAAACGGGTAAATATGAGCAATGCAGAAGAATAAATTATTTATGTAGGTAAAATAGCTTGTGTGACACTGCAGATCTTTTTCAGTCTTACAGAGCATGTTAAAGAACGGCTTCTTTTGGTATGTACTGCACAAATACCGGCATAGTCTGAATTTAGTTGATGTTCCTTTGAAATTCCTAGATTATTAATAATTTAACAATATTAACCTTTAACTGGAAGGAATGTAGTGTCTACAGTTCATGTAGTTTAATAATTTTATGAGGGGAAATCGCATGCAGACTACAGCAGGGTGGTGGGTTTTTTTTTTCTGTTTGGCATAGCGTGTTTGGAGTCTATCCTTAATCACATTTGCTTTGGATTTTTCATAATTCTGTTGGATTCTAGGTAAAACTGTCTGCTTTTTCAGGATTTACAGCCGTAATATCAAATTGTTTCAGGTAAATAAGTAGCTAACCTGAAATCAGTGTGGTTCTGACCTTTGTTCCTGTAACCACCAATGGGAGATCACCAGTGTAAATCCCTGTGGATCATTATATTAGTGCTCAGTGTGTAAGAGTTTAAGCCTTATTTGAATACGTAATCTTCAAACTTTATCAACACGACAAGCTTTAAAAAATTTTAATCATCTCTGGATACTTAAATGTCTTCTTACAGGGCCCTCTACTTGTACTTGGGAAGTTTTCCTCTTTTTTTATAACTTGTTCAAAATTATTGTGGTTTAACCCCAGCTGGCAACTAAGTACCACGCAGCTGCTTGCTCACTCCTCCCCCCCAGCCCCGGTGGGATGGGGAGGAGAATCAGAAAAAAGGTGTAAAACTTGTGGGTTGAGATAAGAGCAGTTTAATAATTTAAATAAAATAGAAGATAACAGTAATGAAAGGGAGATAACAAAA
>NW_009631411.1:30521-70365 GCF_000690535.1 Cariama cristata | reverse complement strand
CGACCCATGTGCAGGACCTTGCACTTGGGATCTCAAAGAAATAAACACAGGAAATAATAAGGAGAATCAAGGATTTTAGATCATAATGAATCTCTGTTTGATGTTACTGAGGAAAATGTCCACCTGATAACTGGATCTTATATTAGGCTGAAACTTTCTAATAGCTTATTTTTATATATATTTTTCATCTTCTACTATGAGACTGGTCCCATGTATCAAAGTGTGTGTGCATGCATGTGTGTGTGTATATGTTTCCCAGTCATTTTTCTTACAGCTGTTTTTTTGATGGTTGATTTTTTTTTTCCCCATTGAAACATTGTTCTCTCTTTTTCATTTTTGCGTCTCTGCATTTAATTTGTCTTCTGGATTGGGGGCCACTGCTGGCCAAGGATCTATCCTTCTTGTAACTGAGACATAGCTATTTCTGTTTCTTAGCCCCTGCTGTGCCAGAGGATTTATATGTGTGTGGCTATTTGTTTCTGGGCATTGGATTAGACTACTCAAGGAGCAGTTTGGGAGGTAAGGAATGCTGGGAACAGCTTTTTGTCAGCTCTGCTGAGCTCCAGAGCCTGGTTTTCAAAATCTTCCTTTTACCTAACTCTCAGATTTTCCAAAGCTAGCTGTCAATGACGTGGGACACCTCTATTTTAGGAGATGTCCTTGCTCTGCCTAGTTCATAGTAATCTCTCAGGCACTTCCTCTTGTGTGCCTCCTCGACTCTGCACCAAGTAAAGGGTGAACGTGTCCTCTGCAAAATTTCACCCAAAGCTCTAATGATGCTACACAATCAACAGAATTGTGAGTATTTACACCAGGCGAGGATCTGCCCCATGCTGCTTCCAAGTATATGACAAAGAATTATGTTCATTGACAGTACAATATGTTCATATGGAAATGGATAGGCTTTCATGAAAAAGAATATAAAAAGTAAGGCTACATATTAAGATTATTTGATTTGAAAAGGAGTTGGAATAACTTCAAAAGCAGCTGCTCAGGACTTCAAATTGCTTCGCTATCCATACTGTCTGGAGGAAATAAGAAGGTGTGAATTTAACTACTATAAGGGACCAAAAGGTGGGCCCAGCAAGAATAAAGCTTGTGAGGCTTGTAATGAGTAATAAGATATACAAATTAATCAGCAATTGTCACTCTGGCACAGTAATCAAACATCAAATACCCAGCGCACCTGCGAGACACTCCCACTGAAAAAAAAACATGAATAATACCTTAATGAAATAAAGACCGTGACGTAAACTGTATTCAGTAGGGAATGTCAATTCTTTGGCATTCTTGGTAAAGGAAACTAGAGTGTTGCTCCAAGTGTTTCATAAAGCCAGCTAGTATGATCAAGTGTAAAATCTAATACCTCCTTTCTACAGTTTTAAATCTTCTCTGGTTGGAAAACAAACAGTATGATCTAGCAACCTTTTTCCTTCCAAGGGACAATGATCCCACATCATTAATGTTATGCCAATGCACTTCACAGTATATACATTTTGTTTCACAAAGAAATGAACATTTAGCTATTTTTCTGATGGTATTATCAACAGTATTGCAAATACATCAAGTGAGCTGGAGTGAAGAATGACTGCAAGATAAGCCATGCATAGTGTAAACTAAATTAAACAAAGCAGAAAAGATTACATACGGTTGTAAGTAATGTTATTCTTCTTCTTAGTCCTCAAATAGAGTCACTAAATTACACTTCCAGATTTAGTTATGATATTTACAGATGACTTAACTGTACATTTAAAGAGGGGAAACTGGCTACAAATGGGGGCAAGCTCATAATTTAAGGTCACAGTTGTCCAGCACAGAGCAAATGCTTATTACTGGTGTATTTTTGGTCATGGGGAATTCTCTTTCCTTCAAATCCCAGAAAAGCATATTTTTATTACATCTTCCAAATCTGGCACTCAGGCTTTATGTAAATATACAAGACACAGGACCTTTCTTTTTAAAATGCTAGGAACTAGAGACACAGCTGAGATTTGTTGGAGAATATTTCCTTTCAAATCATTTGTATGAGCAACCCAAAAACTAAAATATAAAAAAAAAAAAACAAACCTAAAGAAGAATGAACAGGAAAGTATTGTATGAAAAACATGGCATCTTGCTGGAGGCTGCATAAAATCACTTCTCTCTTCCTCCCCTAAACATAGCACCTCTAAGTAAAAAAACAAAAAAAGTTCAAAATAAGGTTACCCGTTTTGTTTCTTTATAACTGAAAACAGAAGGTGCATTTTTTTAAGATTGTATCATTCTTGTGTTCAGTTGCCCAGTTGCTCTCAGAAATGCTCTCTCATCTTTTGATATCCATTGTCCTTACAATATTTTTTTCTCTAGAGTACCTTTCATCTAACATCTGTCTCCTTTTTCTTGGTAGAGAACCACAGTGCAGACCCAGACTTTGGAAGAAGTGTGAAAAGAAATAGAGTCCCCAAAAACTCAGATGTAGTACTGTGATTTACAGAAAATTAAAGAGAGTTAATTTTGACAGGAGCTAAATAAAGGCTATGTCATACAGTGAACTGAGCTGGGCAACATTCATGACAACTTTGGAGAGCAACTCGAGTC
Organism: Cariama cristata; assembly: GCF_000690535.1. NCBI lineage: Eukaryota > Metazoa > Chordata > Aves > Cariamiformes > Cariamidae > Cariama > Cariama cristata. Next base: position 67,788 of record NW_009631411.1, on the reverse strand, counting down.
CAGAGAGCTCAGGTTAGTTTAATACAAGTTTTATTTTAGCAGAAATTTGGTGGGTAAAGAAAGAAAAACAGCAGCAGCCACTGTTGCCGACAGTGTAGGACTCTGCCGGTATGAACTATGATGATTTGAAGTTATTCAGTTTTGGGGGATCTCTCTCCACCACGTACACTTTACCAAAGAGGTACTGGCTATCACCCACCACAGGAAATCACATTCTTGTATTTATATACTTAGAAAGATACACCATCACATTGTGGTACCTGAAATCAGCCCCAAAGAGATCCTTGCAGTTTGATGGGGGATTGCCCAGATGTCAGCAAGAGCAGAAGCTCCTGAAGGCTTCATTCTTATAAATCATTTTACTTACATTTGTTACTTCCATAGGAAAAAAATAAAAGTCTTGTGCTTATGAGATTCATTTTTAACGATTCTTATCATCATAAAGATGAGTAAGTTTCACCCCAGTGAAGTAACAGTGAAACACATGACAATAAAGTTGGAAACAAGTCCCATGAAGAACAGAGAAACCAGTTTCCTCTCTTAACTGCCATTTAGGAATTCCCCCAGCACACAGCTGTGCAAGTTGAGGACAAAATTCAGCAAAAGTTCACTTCCTGGGTGTTACCGTTCAGGATCATCCTGCAAAACTAACTTGGTAAACTGAGCCTGCCTCCTCTGTCTCGGAAACTCCACTCTGAACCATCTCCATCTTCCTTTTCCAAGATGAAAAAAACCTCTCTTCTCACTCTTGTTTATCTTTTTATTCAGAATTCCCCCTTTTTCTTTTTTAATCTGTTAATATTTCTAACAAGTACACTTGTGATGATCCCCTGGTCTTCCCTTCTCCATTCAGTGGGATGAGTCCGAACACAAAATCCAGCCATGCCACGCACAAACCTCCACTATGCATGGCTTTTGGAGGTCATAATCTTATGTTCCTGGACTTAATCCTTCTAGAATGCATAGAAACTTCTGATTATTCCAACATTTTTTAAAATGCCATAATAATTTAAAAATCAAATAGCATGAGTATTCATCACAGTCTTTCACTTGCTTCTGGGTCTCCAGTAGAGGCAACGCATGACAGATTAATCACAAAGATCTGGTATTTGGGGAGCTTTGTCTAAAAGATTTTCATCTCTCCCTTCAGGTTGGGTTAGCACTGGCTGCTCACACCTTGCCCAGATCTAAACGTTGGCATTTTTTCTCCCACCACAATTTTTGCTGAAAGAGCAAACTATTTGGTGCCCCAACTGCTACACCACAGAGTTTGTGGGTCTCTGAGAGCAGCAGATTTTTCTTTTCAGGTCAACAGATAAAGTTTTGTAGCTGATATGCCAGCACTCTACTTTAATGCCCCAAATTTAATAACCAAAAGCTTTTTTCTTTCTGTTTCATAGAAGACTCTGTCCTTGCTCAGCTAATTGCAACCTAATGAAATCATAAATGCAGGGAGGATAATCTTCCCTTGGTGTTGAGGACTGACCTTAAGATCACCTTCAAGTCCAGATCTGCCAACTAGTTATTAAACAACCACACAGCATGCCACCCAGATGCCCTCTCCAGCCACAACAGCAACTCAGCCAAATGCTCTGACATGCAGAGGAGCAATCTTCACCCTCTTCCAGCCACCGCTTTCTACATTGCATCTGGGTCTGGAGCATCGTCTGCCCCACAGTGATCACAAAATCCCTTGTTCTTCACTTTGAAGTCTTCCTTTCCTTTCCCTTCTCTACCACCCACAAAAAGAGGAGAGATCCTGTGTATGTAGCAATCACTAGAAAAAGTTTGGAAAGGGTGGATTTTACAGCTGTGTTCAAGAAACAAGAAATCTATTTCATAGGTTACACAGCACAGTAGAGAGAGGGAAGGGTAGCTTGCATTTCAGACTGGTCAAGGATACAGAACTAAGACTTGAATCTCAAATTCTTCTTTCTGAAAAAAGTGCAAGATAAAAAGTTATAGAGGGTTCCCCAAACTACCATTTTAAAAAGAAGATGAAGAGGTCTGGGCTTCTCCTTAGCTAACAGCATTTTCATATGTATTGAAAAAGTGAGTCACTTAATAAACTATGCCAACTAAATGCTGAGGTGTTTCTGGAATTGAATCATTTCTGTGAAGAAGCTTGCAGCCTCAAAGCCAGCCAGTGAAAACCGAAAAGGCCAGTCTCCAGGTCTGTGTGCACATTTCATTTTTGGTGGCATTATTCAGGAGGAAATTTCTCTATGCATGACCTTCTGGCTCCCAAACAGAAGCGATTCACTTAGCTCATTGCATTACAGAGTGAAGAAGTGAGTCAAAACACTTGAGGTCTTTCCCAAAGGCATTGCATGACCTTGGGCAATTCCCTTCAAGACTATTTGAAGATTTGATATTAAATGGCAACGTCCACATTTAGTAAAATAAATAAGACGCTTTTATGCCAGCAGCTGGCGGGTATCCTCACCTTCCAATGAATATCTGAAGACCATTTAATGAAGTGTGCTGGAGCCACAAGCCCAATTCTGCTTCCAAAAAAAAGAAAAAAAAGAAAGCGCGCTTCGTTAGATGCCAATATAACCTTTCAAGTGCCCAGATTCAGAATCACAAGGTTTCTTTTCTTGGTATTTCTATTTTACCCTGTAAAATGGTGAGATTACATTTAGCCATCAGACACGACATTTGGAGGTTAACTTGACTGTTTAGAAACTTCTGAAACTTTCAGCTAAAGAGCCCCACTAAGGCTTACAGCTCAGTAATACAGCTATTAAAACACACACTTTGCTTATGAATTTCAATGTATAGTGCTTCTATAAACAGCATTCACAAGCCATAAGCGGTCACAGTCAGTCATGCAGGAAGGAGAAATGGAAATTTTGGAAATGGGCTTTTAGGGTGGGGGAAGGTTCAGGAAAGGGAATTCATATCAGTGAAAAACAGACACTGTGCAGGACCTACACATGGAAAATTACCTCACAAAGACCTTAATAATTTCAATTCAGTTATACAAAGCTCAACACAGCTGTCACATAGGAAGAAACCGCTGACCATACCTCACATGGTACAATTCTGTATTTTCTATTGATTACTTTAATTAGGAAGCCCACAGATGCATAGGCAATGGTTCAGCTGCATAGTTCCTTAGCTATTGGTTCCTGAACTGCTTAGTTTCTTAAGCACAGTTACAATATCCTAAAGATTATGAGTCACATTTCTATGCCCACATTCCTGCAGCTATCGCTTTTTAAGGATGCTCATTGCTAAGTCAATATGAACTGAAATGGAATTACAGACTGACGGAAGAAAAATAAGAAATGCAAATGTGTCAGTCTTGAGGAAACTCAAGTAGTCAAGAGCATGTCATGGACAGTTGCAATCCAGAGAGAGTTTTGCTCAAAATAGTACACTTACTGCATTTCAAACTTTTAATTTCTGTTGATTCACATTGGAAAAATTTGCTCTCCATACATTTTGCTATGTGGTTTTTTACATTTCGGAGGTTATTTGTCTCAATTTATAAGTAATACCAGAAAATTGTGTTAGTGGTTTACTGTGCTGTTTCTGCCCAAAAAGAGGTCAGGTCTCCATCTTTTAATAGCTCCATGTTTATTTTTTTTTGTCTCAACAAACCTCTTGCAAAGTCCAACTACATGCAGTTCCAAAGGAACATGAAATTTAGCGGGATTTCATTCATCTAGATGGATTGTTCATCCACCTTGCAGTCTCACAGTCATCTGCTTCGATATGAAGCTATAGATATGTGTATATTATCTCTAGTTGTTGTGGTGCATTTGTGCTACACCAACTCGCCTTAGTTTCTCTTTATCGGTATGTGTTTAATCCCAGTATTCTGAACTGCACTGTCAACAAAATAGTTCTTGAGAAATGATCAGTTTTCATGTGACCAAAACTAATGAATGTTTCCACATACAACTTTTAGAACTTGGTTCCTTCTCCTTGATGTAACCTTGAGTCTGAATTTCCATGGTTTATATTATTCAGTTTGGATGTAACACCCCTATAATTTCTTTCCTCTTTAGTACTTGATATATGTTCTCAAAATTAATCCCATGTTAGAAAAGCTTTTTGTCTTAGGGCGTCTGCAAATAAATCACTGTATTCTTAGATAATGGAAATTGTCAGTGATTAAATTCAATTTGATAGGGTATGAGTGAAATTTCTCTGACTAGTTATCAACAGTATCTTGATTTTAGGTTTGGCTTTATCATTATATCTCCTACATTTACAGCTGCCTGTACTTTCCTTCAGCAGTTCTCCATATTTCATTTTGCAGATTGTTTTCTGCAGGCTCATGAATATATGGGTATTTGGCAGTGTTTTTATAACCTATAATCAGAACTGAAAATTATAGTGATCCCATTTGTGTTATTATAGCTTAAGAATGTGTCAGACTTTCCATTTTAAACTTCTTACTGTAAAGAATCTACAACTGGTCTTTCTTTACTGCCAAATATTTCTGCAAAATTTTCAATAAGAATAATGTTATTTATTAATTTGAAATTTTTCTCAGGACTTCTCGCAGTGAGTATGAGGAGATAGCTTCTCCTGAAATTCAAAGAAAAAAAAAAAATCTCTAATTTCCTGCCTCTTTATTCAGTAACCACATTTTAGCAAAAAAACTACCTGTGGTATTAATGCAGTAGTGGATAGAGGGATTACTTGAGAATGACTGGAATTATTTCCTTTCACTGGAAACATAATATCTTCCTTCAAGATAGTGCCAAGATATTTCTGCCAGAGGAACAAGAGAATGGATAAGAGAATCAGCTTTCTACTCTGATCACACAGCCTTACTTATTTTTAAACATATTATTATCCAAAATAAACTGGATCTTCTCACACCCCACAGCATCATCTAGATGAGAGGACTGTAGATGTGAAAATCAGAAAGTGCTCTGCTAGAGCTGGCGATAGGAGAAGAAACCTGGAGAGCAACCAAGGTGAGAATGGCCAGGAGAGACAGTCATGTCAGCTGCTTCCTTGACATTTCCCACTGACCTGACTAAAAGCTAGGATCCTCACTCTATGGTCCATTACATCTCCAAATGTTGCATGCAACAGGTCCTACCTTCTCTTTGTTTTTTGCCTTCAGAAGGAGGAAAAAATTGTATAGATGTAGTAAAATTTGGCCATCCAGCTTCTTAAACCTATTGGTGAAAGGACAGGCAGGGTACACAAATCTATCCTAGAAAACAGTAGACTGGGTAACCGTTAGTATCTCTCACTTCATCACTCAAGGTTTAGCTATTCTCAACTTCCAGACCTTTGTTCTGCCTATGGTAGCATAATCTAATTTCCTTTAAATTTCAGCTGTCTAATCTACCACCAGTTCCCATGGGGCCTGGGGCAAACAGTGTAATCCTGATTTCCAGGGAAGCTGGGAAATCATAGCATCCTCAGAGAACTGTGAGACAGACCAGCTTGCTCTGGTTTGGTGAGCTCACCCCGAACACTTTGGCCTTGACTAAATCTAGGCGTTGAGGATATCAGAGGTGGATTTCAAACACAGGGAGGCAACCAGCTGCCAAAAAGCTTTGCCGTGTCTTCACTACCTCCATTTACTAATGAGAGATGGTAGCAGTTGCAAGATCTCAATGCCTTGGAAATTGGTTGTGCTGTAGGAAGAAAGAGTACTGTAGAAAAGGTAATGTAGGAAGAGAGACTTCCAGCTTCATTCTGGAGATGCAGACCTCTTGGGTCTGTAAAAAATCAGAAATTTTGTGAGAATAGTCCTAGTTCTGAGGTTCTCTGTGCTTTCATTTCCACTTCTGTATGGAAATCCTCCAAAACCGGATTTTGTCTCCTGATATTTGCACACAACCAGTTCAGGTCCTGCTTAGTGAGAAGGATTTCTTGCTGAGCTTGGTTTTTTGCCAGTTAGTTTGCATAAAATGCTGAGGATTAGAACAACTCAGGTCTTAATGTACATACTTAGCTCATATATTTTACGTAAGTTTTAAAAATGAAATAATAATTATGAAGATTATGAGATACCACATGCCAGTTTTTCCACTACAAAATGCGTCCTGTTGTCAGTATTTCCATTCATTCTCATTGACTAAAACCAAAGGCAATGAGCATAAACACTGGAAGCATAATCTCGCCTTTAGTGGATTTTCTCCAAACCTCAGTATGACATGTCTGACGTGAACTCATATGGAACATCTGTTGCCTTTAAACTAAAACCTATGGTGAGAGGTTCTTTAGAAATGCAGACGACGAAGCTGCCAGCAATGTGAATGAGAGCTGGAAGTAAAGAATGAGAAAACTTTATAATGTCTCTCCTCTGTGGTCCCGAGTGATTCCTTGGCTGTCATGTTTTATCCTCAGCATCAAAGGTGTGTGGCAGAGGTTAGAAGCAACCTTAAGCATTTGTATAGAAAAGGGGGCAAGCAGTCCCTCTGACGTCATTGGGTGAGATCACATTGCCTAAAACTCATCCATGCAGCCCAGAGCCAGCTCTAGATCTTCTCCAAAAAGTAAGCCATGCTTTAGACAGGGAAGAGGACTCAGTTGTGGATTGGCACCACAACACACTTTGTCAAAAGCTGGCTGGTCGAAAGAGCGATGGAGAAACTTGCCTGGGGTGGGTAAAGGGCTGTTTATAAGAAGTTGTCTCTACCCTACAAAGTCAGCACTGACTCACTAGTTTCCCAGTGTATTGCATTAATTGAGCAAACCAAAACCCCTGAACCCAGTGCACAGACCCACAGACAGCATCACTTTCTCTCCCTGGGCAAAGACCTCACTCCTGAATAAAGCATTGTAGTCACAGGAGTCATTTCTTTGCCTGCAAACTTTACATTGGAAACCCACATGAATGTGACCCAAGCTAAACAGAGAGAGTTCATAAGCTTTTGGGGGTAGCATATTCCATATTTTCCCTGCAGTTTATTGGCAAATTAATTCTAATGCATTCATATTACATCATGAAGTGTAATGTAGAAATATTTCATGAAGGTTACCTTAATAGAGTGTGAAAACCTGATGAACGGTAATTCAGAGAGAACTGCTTGGTCCTTCTCCTGTTTACTTGGAAACATTACTGCCTTAAAAAACCCTTAAATACATTACTTGTTTTTATGGCTCAAAAACCTTTAATTTGAAGATTTTTATGACTCCTTTACAATACACATCGATTTAAAAAATGTTTTAAACTAAAACGGATCATTTACTGCCAGCTGTGCTTCAGGCATATCATTGATTAGTACAAGTGTGATAAAACAACCTTGTTTTTATTCATACTTTAAGAGAATAATAAAACCTGCATACTTGGAAATACTGAAGCAATATCTTGGCCCAGAGCTATTTAAGTATGAATTATTCACATCTAGTTTATTTTTTTCTTTTAAATTCATGAATCCCCAGAACGGTTTTGTAAAGTGTATCAGTGAAACCATGTTTCTAATTATTAAAGGGGGGGTGGATCAGAATGCATCATATATGTAAAGGGGTCATTTTTTATTTGTCTTCTTTTGCAAGCCACTGTGAATCTCCCTGGAAATTAGTTATTCAATATTCGCACTATATTTTAACTTGTGTTCCATTGAGAGAGAACACAGATAGAGTTAATTTGTTCAAATAACTTTTGCAAACAAACTTATTCACACATTCTTTAACACTGGAACTGCCTAAATATACCTATTTAGGGATTTCACAGACAACTGACTGGGAGCCCATTGCCTGGAACTGGTCTGGAGTAATCAGAGGAAATTACAGAAACAGAAAGAATGTTTTTGCATCTTCAGCAGAAAAGGCTCATGTAACAGTGATAGGGTGTCTATCTGGATATTACACTGCTGCGAGTGGGACTTTTTCCTTAACTGCTGCAAAATGTCATAGACAGAAATATCTTTTGTAAGTGAAAAAAACAAAACATTAATCCGACTTTTGCAATCCTTCCATCCTGTGTTACCTAACAATGCTTTCTGTGTACACCATGGTCTGAACTGAGACAGCGGAAAGAATGAGATTGAGATAATTTTTTATCTTGTTCCATCACTGAATTTTAGTAGGACCTCAGCAAACCACTTCACCTCCAGTCCCTACACACACACCCCCAAGGCTTTGTTTCATTTGGAGCATAAACTCTTCCGTCCAGAAAACACTTTTCTGTGTGTTTGTATAGTACTTAGTGTAACCCTGTGCTTGGTAAATATTGAACTAATAAAGATTTTTTTCCTATAAAATCACAGAAAACTATACGGGTTGGAAGGCACCTTGGACATCATCTAGCCCAAAAAAAGTTCAGAGCAGGTCTGGCTAGATCAGCCTACACAGAGGCTTGTTGAGTTTTGCATATCTCCAGAGAGAAGAATTTCCAAAAACCTCCCTAGGACCGTGCTACTGAGTGATCAACCTCATGGTGAAAACCTTCCTTCCTTTATCAAATCAGAATTTCTTCTGTTTCAACTTGTGTCCATTGATACAGGACTCCAAGAAGAGTCTTGGTTTGTCCTCTCTATGCTCTCGATTAGGTTGCTGGACGTAGTAGGAAGATCTCCCTTTGCCTTCTCTGTTTCTGTTCACACTTTATGTTCTCCAGCCCCTTGGCCATGCTGAGAACTCCCCACTCACTCTGGTATGTCCATGCCTTTCTCATACTGGAGATCTCTGCCCAGAGAGGTTGTGGAGTCCCCTTCTCTGGAGATACTCAAAACTTGCCTGGACACGATCCCGTGCAACTTGCTGTAGGTGACCGTGTTTTGGCAGGGGGGTTGGACTAGATGATCCCTAGGACCAGAGGTCCCTTCCAACCCTGACCATTCTGTGATTCTATGATTTTGTGAACTCAAAACTACACCAAACTCCAGATCCTACTTCACACGTAGGATGATGTTCTCAAAAATCTTCTGATGTTTTACTAGTAGGTTTTCCTCTCCTTTAAAGACATTTGTAAACAGTAGCTCCGAACTGAGTACAACTACCATATTTATACACCAAGAATGCTGCCGTGTATATGTGGTTACCACACCCGTAGATAAAATTGTAAGAATACACAAGGTCCTCAACAGTAAGACAGAAGAAACAGAATCATTAAGAGTTACTGGAAGATGGGAAAAGCAGCAGGTGGCAATCAATGGTTTTAGATGCTGATTTTCTCTGCCACTTTGAAAGGAGCATCTCCAGACATCCATAGCAGATAAAATGGTCCTGTAGGATAGAAACACAAAATTAAGGTAAGTCGACAGATACTCAAAAAACAAAAATTTTCTATGCCACTAACCACAAAATGCGACCATATACCTTCCAGTCTTACAAAGAGCAACATTTCAGACAAAAATATATCATGGAGTAGCATTAGCAGACTGTGTGGAGCCTCAAATGGATCTATGCCGAGATTTGCAACACTCACAGTTCTTCCTAGGACTTACAAATTTATCTAAATGTTTGCTACTGGAGACACTTTGATTTTTCTTAAGTCTGAAAAATACCAAACAAGTCAGCACAGAGCTTGCAACCAGAAGGTCTGCAAAGAAGCCAATCCCTTAACTTGGCTTCAGGGCCACATGTGGTTGTACTCTCCAGATGTATCTGCCATGCTGGGCTTAGCACAAAATTAGCCTGGAGGAATTGTGTCATTTCGCACTTTTACTTCATAGTTAGGTGGGTTAGAGGATTTGTCTGAGATGGAGGAAGCCCTCGTTTAAGCAAGTTAAGCTCTTTTCATTGCATGGCTCACTTTCTAGACTAAGGCGATTCTTCTGTACTTGGCCACAAGCAAATGTCTGGAAGCCTGTGAAATTTTCTGTATGAAAGATAGGTGTTACAGAAGTATCAACTGACAGCAAAATGGGTCTTCAAGGTGCTGAGAGTAGAAGTTTTACAGTGACTTACATTCTTTTGTGAATCTAGTGTCAGATGTTAATCTTTAAACAGGCATTACCATCCTCAACACAGAACTGCATGTTTTGAAAAATTCCCAGCTCCTGGTTCAATTCATTGAAATCTATTAACCTCAAATTCTACATAGGTATAGTCCCATCACCATGATGGGACTTCTCTGCACAGTTTGAGGTAAACCAGCCATGTGTTTGAATATTTGCACCAAGGGAGTCAAACAACAGAGGTATTCTCACCTCATTGACATTTTCCTAGTTTTATTTGGCTCATGAAACATTAAAATGCTGGAATCGGAAAGTAAAAGTAAAAAGTATTTTAAGCTGCTGGACATGATTGAAAGCAACGCCTTTGAGTAGCAGTCTGGTGAATCTGTTGGGGAGTGATTAGACATTAATAGCAGCTTCGTATACTTAATAAAGTTTGCATAGCCAATTTGCACTTTATAAAGTGTGGCATTGTTCTGGAGTGTGACCCTGACGTGGACTTTATGAAGCATGCAGGAGGCAATACAGAGTTTATGAAGTCCACATTGAGGATAAGTATCAAATTAAATAGGAAAAGCACACCAAGTCCTGATATGTGACTTGGAAACTCATGTCCATCTACTCTCTGAAAGCTCCTGTTTCATTGATGCCATAGGTTTGCATTCAAAACACAAGTCTTGAGCATATTTTACTAGTTTGTGAATTTATTTCAATATTCAAGTGTTCAGAATCTTAAGCAAATTCTAGTTGTATTAAAGAAAAAAAAAAAACACCAAAGAAACTAGAAAACAGGTATGAAATACACGAGTAGAGAAAAATTCGTCAGCATATGGGGTCACTCGTATGGGTCTTTCCATAATAAGCTGTACAATATGGAGGAAAGGCATGACTGGCAAAACTGTTATTCTGTGGGTTTCTTCTGCAGATCTCCTTCTTCTGACAAAAATTATAAATTGCTCTTGAAAACCGGACACTCATTTTGGGATAGCTGATAATTTGCAGAAGGTTTATAAAGCACAGCAGAGGAAATGTCTTTCAAGTGTAAGCATGGATTTGTGCAATAGAAAGCCATGGATCTTCCAAGTCTTCCTCTAATTACTAAATTTCTTTCTTCATAGTGGCACAACTTAAGCAGGACAGGGAAACAGAAAAAGTGAAAAGGAGGAGGTGTGAAGATCCCACCTCTCTGATCCTTTCAATTAGTTGCTCTCAGAGGAGGTAAGAGGCAGGTCTTTGAACCCCAGAGGATGAAGAAGGAATTGAACTTGAGTGTTTCACTTCCCAGGCAAGTGTCTTCTGACCTCAAGTTATTTCATAGTATTAGAAAAACTAAATTTCAGCTTCTGAATGAACACATTCTAAAGCTAAGTCTTCTGCTCTAATCATTGGATGCAAGTTTATCTTCGGAAGTACTAAGGCTGTTCTTGAGACAGGCATCTTCTACAAAGCATACGCACAGGACAGGTTTCAACCGCAAAAGACCTGAAATATCCAAAACTCTTTGGGCAGTGTGCCTATCTTCTTCAGGTCCTGGAGAATGCATGAAGGCACCTCATTTGTCCAAAGCAAGGCACCTGGGGAGGTGGGATTCAAGGTGTAACCACTGTCTCAGAGTTTGCTCTCAGTTCTTGGCTTACCTTGTTGGTTGCTGCTGACGTCACCTTGGGGCACCCAAATCCCCAACGCAACCCCGAACCTGACTTCTGCTGACGATGTGTGAGGAGGCCAGGTACCTAAGAGCACACTCTCATGCTTAAATGTTAGACATATTCATAGCTTCCTGATGTCTTGACCCTTTTCAGTCAGCAGGGCCATCATGTCTTACCTTCTGTGAGGGCACACACTGGTTCTGAATGTCTGTGCTCTAAGTTTCAAATTGGACAAAATTCCCTTTATCCAAAAGGAAACTCTGTTTAATTAAGGGGCTACAGAGGTGGACTCTGTAAGAGTCACATCAATAAGACTGGTTATTGGCTTTTCCTCCTCACACCTTTATGATCCACTGCAAATCAAAGTTTAAGTTTGCGACTTTCCTTCAAAAACATTACAAATGGTTTTATATCTCATTGTAAATACAATCTATACTGAGTTTGACTTACATTGTAGATAGAGAATGAAACTCACTTTTTTTTTAATTTCTCAATGCATGGGTTGCTTATGAAATACAGAAAACAGATGATTTATTAAAAAAACAGACACAAAAAATTAACAGCTCTAAACATGGTATGGATTTTTTCCCTACTTGTCAAGCTATCGATTAGATTACCTTAACTCACTTTTGAGGACAACTGACCATTCAGATACATATTTTGATTAATTATTCCACAAAACCTCTTAGTTTACAAACTGATAATTTCAGAATTATAGTTTTAGTTGTCTCACATGCAACAGTCCAGCAGATTTGGGGTTGCTACATTGTGGACAATGGAAAGGATTTTTTCCTTTTTAATTCAAAAATTATTAAAGTATGGCATTACAGTGTAGATGACACAATCTTTCCAGTTACCAAATCTATGAGATAAGATGATTGATTTTATCTAGTTTAAATCAGTATGAAATTGATTAAATGACCTGGCAAATTCTGTTGTTCAGCTTGAGAGAGAAAAACCCAGTGCAATGTTTCAACAGCTGCTTCATTGCTTGTCCATTACTTAACAACTAAAATACAGCAGTTTGTGTGTGACTAGGCAATGTACAAATACTGTTTTAGAGCATCATTATGAGTCTGGTAAATAGGTTTAGACTAAGGATATAAAAACAAACTCTCTGTAATTTTCTGTAGCAGTGTTTAAAGGGCTTATGATTGGCAGCACAACTGATTGTATTGACCAAAAGAGTCATGGACATCTGGCTTTCTAACCCTACAGATGAAAGAGCATATGTTATAAAAAAATGTAGTGTGAGAGGGAAAAAATAGTTGTAGGCCGAAGACATGAGCAGGGGTCAAAGCTAACAGAAATCCAATCCTGCCACCAGTGTTGCTCCAACAAGGGGTGACTGATGTAGGGCTGTTCAGCAATGCAAAAATGTTGTTGAATTGTTGACCAACGCATCGTTGAGCTGAGGGCTGAATATCTCTGAAAACCTCAGGGACCTCTCTGCTTCACCTTCCCTGATGATGAGAAGAAGAATAGTTTATATTACAAATGCCTGCAGCTTATCAAAAGTGCCTTATGTCCCTATTTCAGCTGTTTCACCAAACTTCAATTGAGTACAGTATAACTGTTTAAGATCAAATTAGGGCATATTATAATTTCCAACATCGATCCCAGTTTTCCCATGCTTACAGTTCTGGAAACAAGGCATTCATTCAAATTCATTGCAAGTGAGTTATGAAGAGACTGAAGCCCTCCGTTCACTTGTAATTTACTGTTTGATACTCTTTTTTCAAATGCTAATGTCAAAGTTACAGTCATGAGCTTAAAATAATTTCCTTGTGCTGTTCCCTATTTGAGCTCACAAAAAGACATATGAATTTTATAGGCCCAGCTTATAGTGTGGGCTGTTAAAACAGCAATATCTCTACTGGTTTAGGAAAAAAAGGAAAGTTATTTCTGAATGTAAAGTAGGAAATAAAGGTGTTGCTTTATATAACACCAAGTGCTACACAGTCGCATATCCTTCATTTTTGTCAGTGATCAATGAAAAAAAACATATATTGAAAATTGTATATGAAAATTGTGCTCAAGAAATGAGGGGTACAGATTAGAGATCTTTACTCTTCTCGACGTCAGTATAGCACATTTCAGAGACTAAGTAAACAAAATTCACACCCTGTTGGCTGGCATTTTGAAAGACGCTAACTCAGCATACTGCTGCAAGTTTCTGCTGACTTGAGCACTTTTTATTCTTTGATACAAACATCTGTGATTCAGTGTGATAGATTTTAATATAGTTAGACAATACAACAAGATGTGTTTTAGAGAAAAATATCAGTATGAATGAATGGTTCTTGCAAGCTCCACAATACCCACTTTTAAATTATATTGAATAATAGATTTGTCTCCAGATTACTCCTATCAACTAAGAATAATCTTTTGTATTATTAAGTGAAGTCAACAGAGCAGCTAAAAGGGTATTTTTCCCCAAAACATGGTATCAATCATTTTAAATTGGAATTTGTACATAACATACTAAATTACAGCATTTGTGTATGTCAGTGGTTTAAGGTTTAATGCACTGGATTAAAAGGTGCCAAGGCACAGTATATAGTACAGCCAAGTACACTACAAATCGCAAAAGCGTTCCCTTCTATTGTTTGTTTTCACAGTCTCACTAGGTAAAGTTACTCAAAGCAGCTCTATTCAAGAGCAAGGGGTGGGGGGAAAAAGTAAATTCATTCCGGGACTAGGAAAAGGATGTTATTCCCCACCTCTCAAGACAATTGGAAAATATGACCCCCAAGCCTGAACCAGCTTCAGTCTGTCTTGGGTTTTTAAGATTTTCATAATCAATTTAATGCCAACCACCAGCTAGATGTGGCCTTTTACAGTTCTTCCCCCAGGTTTCATAAAGGATTTTAGGCAATATTGGCTTCAAATCAGGCAACTGCTTTGATTTCAAGGAGCACAGGCTGTAAGCAGAGCATATGGTCATTGCTCCTTGTAATCCCTGACCTAGCATCCTCCAGGAAGTGTGAAAGTTCTCCAGATACTTGCAAAAAACCATTGCATAACATTTAATTCATATTCAGTAATCATTTCGTCACTGGGTTCAGATGACAAAGTGGATACAGATGTTCATTAGCAACAAAAACATATGCAAACAAGGAAGCAATCCAAGAAGCTGCTAGCATCTGAAAAGTCCAAGGCTGACCATCACATGTTGCAGAGTCACAAACATCTATCTTTAGACCAAAAAAGAAATCTGACCCCTCCACCATCTATAGGAGTCCAAATTAGATTTTTCTCATCCTACTCATACTTCAAGGGTAAAGCCATTTTATACAGGTTATATTTAAGCCTCAGTGACCTAAGCAGGCAGAAGGGTTTGCAGCTTTTCAGTCAACTAGGATTTGCTCCTATAAATCTTTCCATACAAAGAGTCTTCCCTACCACACCTTTTTCCAACAATCTCTGCTGCCTGAGAGGCAGAGACTCACAGCCTGGCTTTGCTGATGTTACTTCTGGAGGCAACAAGAGGTAATAAGAAAGATTCCAGCTGGGGATTTTTCCAGAGGTATTTTCTCTCCCAGCTTCCCAATGGAGGAGGAAAACACAAAGAAGCTCATCTGCAGAGAGCGACAGCTTCTGTTTGTCATGTCAAACATCCCAGACTCTATCCCATCCTCTGGGGGGAATAATTCACATGGAGATTAGGCAAAAGGATTAGCATGCAGCGGGATTATCCACACATACAGCTCAGTCAACTAATAAACCAGCACCTTTATGCACTTTCTGCCTTTTAACCTCTCAGTTTCCAGACTTCTGATACTCATCCCTTTAAGCATCACCATACTTTAGGAGATGGTGAGTACACAATTGATGAAGATCCGTTTGTGGCTAATCTGGCATGTCTGAGTCCTTTCTCATCAGCCACAAGATGTCAGTGTTGCTGAATGTTATTATTCTTACCTGTGAAGAAGCATCTATAGATGTTGCTGAGGGTGGCTGTCAACCCTGGCCTGTATTCAGTAAGTCTAACAAAAAAAAACAAGAAATAACACACAACCGAGGACAATAAAAGTCCGCATGGCAAAGTGCAATTTGGTATTAACCATAATAAGTAAAACTTGAACTACATGGTTATTGCTACCACCTTCTAATGTGCAAATTCTAGTGTCTTTTCACAAGTCCCAACTCACACAGCACGTGAGCTTGGTAGACGGTACTTGCACAGCGACATTACTTGGAAACGAGCAACCAGAAATGACACTAGAGCTGTTTCATCATGGAGAAATTAGTCCATCCCGTCAGAAATGAGGCTGTCCAGGAGCTCTGACTCTACCAACTCTCACTAAATATGCTATCTTAAATCAAAGAACATGTTCATAGCTATGTCCACGTTTTACTCTTGGTATGTACTTCTACAGCCCTCTGGTTCTGGCAGCAAACTCTGCCCACATGGCTCCATCATGGAGATCTCTCCGTGCCCAGACTTGTTTCCTCTCTGTATCGCTTCCCCAGCTGTATGAGCACACGTTTTTGTAAGGCAAAACTACAAATCAGCTTACTGGACTATCTGGTTTTAAAACACCCTTTCCTCTTCCCAGCCTTTCCCAAAAGGTCAAGGTCAGGCAGAAGGGGAACTTTTGAACCGATATTGTTGTGGACTCAATGTATTGTGAAACTGCACCTCGGATTTCCTCTGCAGACCGACTGACCCGTTTGTCGATTATTTTTCTGCTTCCTTCTTGGTTGCAGATTTGCTTCACCAAACACTGACTTGACTTCCACTTCTAAGTATAGCAGATCATGGGTACAATTAGCATGAGAATTCCTGTTTACATTATTTGCTGCCATTCGTGTCCTCTGAACTTGTTTACTTCTGAATCACAGGAAGGGTGACTTCTGTGGGAGTAGAGACAGGACTGTTCACCATGAAAAAAATTAGATGAATAGAGATAGATGAATTTATACACACTTGCAGTTATAAAAATACACAATGGAAACATGGTTATTTGAGTTGGGAAGTTAAGTAGACAGTTTAATACATTCAATCCATCTATACTTTCTTTTCAAAAGTACAAATATATTGCCCAGTAGCAAATTCAAATATTTCAGTTAGGGGGGGGCATATTTAGGGGGAAAAGAAGATTTTACCTAATTCTTACAACCTTTCCCCAGCTGCCTTCCCTGCCTCTCTTTTCTCCCCAAAACACAACCCATTCTTTGAAAAATACTGCCACAGGCAAAGCAACAAAAATAAACCTCAGGGAAAGTCTTTCCTGTTTCCAAATCTTCCCTCTACTTGTGCTGAACACTTCAACTAGGAAAATCCGTACCCAATTTAATAAAAATCACTCTTCATAAAGACAACTCCTGACAGCTCCTCCCTGTTCCATTAAACCATCTGCTCATAGTGACCATAAATCCCTATATTTATCTCCCTCCCAGCTTTTCATTGTATCGAAGGCACCATCTTCTCTGCCGGAGTCAGAGCTTCTGCTTGCTTGACACGTTCCTGCCTCCCCTGTTAGTGACAGCAGGCACCAACGTGCCAATATTCACAGGTCTAAAGTCGCTGGCGTGCCCGGCTGTTGTGCAGAGGCGCGGGCTGACTCCTCGCTGCGTGCACAGTGACCATTCGTCTGCACTTTCCGGCTGCCTGGAAATCTGGTAGATTAATGCCCAAAGTGGTAGTTGGCAGGAGCACAGTGGAAAGATTCTCAGAAAAGCCTGACGGTTTCTGTTGAACTAACTTGCCTCATTAAAAAGTTGCATTTGCCGGGGGTCATCTCAGGATGAGGATGACTGGGATATTTTTATTTTTTTTTCCTGAGGTCCCACTCAGTTAAGGATTTTTTCATGCAAACTCTAAAATTTCCAAGCTATTTACCAAAACTACGTAGGCTTGCTGAGACTTTGCACTACAAACCCTTGGGGAGGTGGACGTTAGTTTTTAATATAATTCCTGGAAAAATTAAAGAGGTGACTGAAGCAGGGTTATTTGATCCAGGTCATACATACATAGTGGGTTAGCTTAACTAAACAAGATATTGTGCTTCAAATAACTAGAGCAGTCTAAGAGGTGAGGGTTGGGACGGCATGGGAAAGGATTTCATCAGCCCAAAATTAATAAAGACAGGGATGGAAATAGAAGACTTAGAAACTAGAGAGTGGAGAAGTATCTAATTTCAGGCACTCTACTGTAAAGGTGAAACAGCCTCATTAATGTGCGCTCTGGCATAAGCCAGTTCTGGCATCAGAGCCCTGCCCTAAGGATATGCTTTTTTCACCTGCTTTTGTTTTTAATCCCCCCTAACAAACTAGGGATTTTGCTGGTGGGAGGTAGAGTGAGGCAGAATCCCAGGGCACTGTTTTTTGGGGGTTTTTTTGAGTGGGGATGTACAGAAAGAAAAATACCATTCTTACTTTAAATTATAAAAGTGAAAACTACTGCTGTATCGCTTAATTCAGTTTCACATGCAATAATCTTTCAAATGGTGCTTGAAAGTCAAGTCAAATTTCAATACAAATGATATTGCCAAGTTAATTTAACATATGAGACACTGCCCTTTATGTTTCACTACCATCCCTTCAAATCTCTTGAACAGTAATTTTAATAGAATCATAAAAATCTTCAATTTCCTCTGTAGATTTAACCAATGCCAAGAGCAGTAAAACAGTTATGCTTCTGTCTCATTTGTAAAGTTTGCGATTATTTTAACATCTCATTTTTTGCCGGTCTTGTGTTCTTAGATCCTAGGCCTGTTAACTCGTAGCTTAGAAATACCTTCCCAGTAACAACTGCTCAAACTATTTTGTCCTTAGCTGCTTCTTCTAACAAGGACATTAGAATTGGAAGCTACAAGTGAAAAAAAAAAAAAAAAGAGAAAGTATAGAAATGTCCTGGCACCAATGTGCTTCATAATTTGACTTCAGTGAATATTCAGTGCTGTGAATTAAACAAGGGCACTGGAAAGGTATTTAAACGTGTATCAGATGCTGGTACATGGTTGGGTTTTAATGTGAGAAATTTGAGCCCGCAAAGTAATTTCTTGAGAATCATTCAAATGACAGAAAACGGTGGGGAGAGGAAAGATGCAATCTCAGCTTAAAGTACAGCCTTTGAACACACAGCTCTGTCGCTGCAAGAGGGAAATCACATCACCGCAAGAGCCGTGGGGGCAAAGAGAGTGCAGGAAGGTTGCAGGAGACGTGTCACCCCACACCAACAGGGACAAACTTTGGTGGCCCCAGCACCCCATCGCCAATGCAACCACCTCCCTCTGATACAAATGACTGTGCAAAGGGATGGAAAATCACTCTGTGCCAGCTGGGAGCTGGGGATGCAGCCGTTTCTGTACTGGATGAACTAGCAGCGGTGGATCAGGTGTGAAGAGCCTGACTCATCCTTTCCCGCAATGCGGCAAACTTGGCCGTGATCAAGCACTTTGTCTCCCCAGCCAAATGCAACCCTTGCCCAACACGGACAGGCGTCCAGGGTCTGCCGTAGCACCCTGCCTTCCCACGCCCAGCGCTTCCCAGCCTTCCTGCCCCACGAATCATCCGCTCCAGAGGTAGCTGTAGGTTTTGAGCAGTAACCTCATTCATGCTTTCCTTGCCCAATTTGAAAGAGGAATCACTCGTATCGGTTGAATGCCTTTAGAAACGATAAATGCTGCACAAAGAAGTATAGATTTCCAGTTTCTAATTATTCTGCTTTCAGACTGTGAGCAAGATGTGACTGCTCGGACAGAGGTGGCTTGATTAGCACTTCAAAATTCACAAATATGTGGATTCACTTTAAAAAGATTTTGGTAGGTTTTTTTTTTTTTTTTTTTGCCTTGACATCTCTGGGGAAAAACTTACATCAAAAGCTGCTTTACTGTTTCTTAAGGAGAAATATTGTTTTGGCCATGTGAAAAAGCAAAATTAAATATTCCAGCTTGCCCCATTGCTTCTGGGGCTTGAAATACGACAGGAACATCATTTCAGGGATAAGAGAGTCATTTTGCTGCCATTATGAAGGGTTGCCCAACCTTGGCCAAAATGACTACTTTATCTTACACAGTTTCAGTCAACTCATTAAGGTTTAAAATATAACTTCCAAAAAAATTGTGGAAGTGTAACTCCAGTTCCAGTATGCAGGCACACAACTGGAGTTCCTCAGATTTCTGCCAGATATTGAGAGCTGCCCTCAAAAAATGGATTTATTAGGTATTAAGACATAGGTTTCACATGTATTAGAGGGCAAGTCTTTCATGGATGACCACTAGCAGGTCGTCTTAGTTTTTCAGATGCCTTACTACAGACACTAGCTCTATGATTTCCATGCATCTTTGCTATGAACACATAACGCACTATAAAATACTAAAGGCTATGAAACAGAATATCATAATCACCTTATCCTGGTGCCTTTTTGACACAGGAGTGTCTGGCTCCATTCAGTATCTCTACAATAGATCTAATAATGCCTCTTTACAAGGCCATCGTGAACAGAAATGTAGTAGTTTGAGGGAATTGTTAAGATACTGTAACAATGGAAAGGACAGAAGGAAGCCTAGGATGAAACTAATAATCCCATATTAGTTCCTAAACAAAGCCAGAGGCCATACTTAATAATGGGACTAAAATACCTGTGATCACATTATCTTAGAGTTCAGCATGATGCAAAAGAATCAGAGTAAAGCTAGGATTTCCAAAAAAAATCTTTAAATATGGTATTTCTTAACTTAAGCACTTGGTTTACCCTTGACATTCACAGACTGTAGGATTTTTTCTTGTACTTATACATTAACTATGCAAAGCACCCTCTCTAAATTCACAGCATTTTGACGTAAAACAGCCTGAATGTTTGGAAATTATTTATTGTGTGCCTAATGATTGACTTCTTTTCTAATCATGGAATAATATTTTAATTTCCTAAGAATTTCCTTTATTGTTTTGCAAGGTAAACAGTGATTTTGTACGATTGCATACCCTTACATTAGCATTAGCTACATCCAACCTTACCCTGGGTTTATTTTTAGTGAAAAATGTCCTAAGACTTTACACTTCAAGCATCAGTCATGCCATGAGACTAACCGACAAGAACAATCTGGATCTTCCTTTTTTCAGAAGGCCACATGTATAATGTCAGTAGGACATAACACTTTGAGTCCAGAAAATGCTTACGTGCGTTTCTGAATTGGGGCCTGGATAGCACATCAGTTATGGTTATTTGCAAGTTACATTTCAAAATCCAGCTTTTCAGGCTGTGTGTTTTTGTAGTTGCAACTTTCCACCTCCCCCGCACTGATTTAAGTGATGTTATTCTTGGCTAATAGTAATTGTGAGAAAATTGAATTCCATCTGTTTCCGCCAAAAGCAGAAAATAGAATGTGAGAATCAATAGAAGACTGCACTTGTTATACACATTTGTCACAATCAGTGACTTTGCTAAGGAAACATGTCCACAGGTACGATTTGCAAAATAAATAGCAAGTCACAGCATCTGATCACCAGCTGGCTTATTTAAAAATCAGAGCCTCTTCTGACAGCTACAGATCATGAACTTTCAGACGTTACATGGCCCCTCCAGAGTCGTTCAAGGGGAAAGATGTCTTTCACCGTACAAATGGATAGATGAGAATTTTAATACAAGTATAGATCTGGCTGTGCATTCATCACCAAAGTTTTGGTTTTATATCTGGTATTTTCTCCATCTTAGATGATCACTTTCTCATATCCCCACTGATTACTCCATATCCCTTGTAATTTCATAAGTAGTTACTGTGCGTCACCAGAGATTTCTGTATGACTAATGTCAGCATCATTTCAGGTTTTCTCCCTAGTTAATGTTGTCAGAATTGAAATCTTTGTGGCTCCCCTCGGCTGAGCTGTCTCATTCACGGTCATGACCAAACCACAGAGGCAAACAGATAGCACTTTAATAAGTCCTAGCAAGCCTGTGCTTCATGTACAGGCACAACACCGCTCTTTCTTCAAATCCATATTCTATCCATCTAGTAGGACATACCAGTGTCTTATCTGTCTGGTTTTATCTCAATCATAAGCTGGGTGGATCATTTCAAGAGTCCTTCAGCAAGAACTGCTAGATTCCTTCCCAGACTATTGTGTGTTTAATGTGTACTTTATCATAGTTTGCAACACCTTTGCCTAATTCCGCTACAGTCTCTGTGTAATACAGCATATTTTTGCAGATGGTGCTGTGACACAGCCAGTATCAGCTGTGTCAACAAAACCCAGTTCAGTGGTGGTAGCAGAGCATCTTCTCCAGGCACCATCTCCCTACCCGAGTGGGCAGCGCACCCTCTGCAGCCTGCCCCATCCCCAAATAAAGCACAGCTCTGGGGTGTAGGAAGATAGGACCAGTCCTACCATCAGACTGGTTGTTCTGTAGCTTGGGATTTCCTCAGCACTGTGCAAACCTTACCTTCAGGTCGGTGGCATAGGATGAAGCTGGGCTCAGCTGCACCCATTGCTGTTCAGGAGGGGGACCAAGGCCACTCCAGCCCATTAGCCAAGAGTTCCTCCCAGGAATAACAGGCATATCTTGTAAATTTGAAATTGGGGGTTCCTCAGTCCTTGTGAGACTTACAATCAGGTAACTAGAATGGTTTTCATAAAATGTGGATGCTCAACCTTAAAAGCTCAAGCGCCTTGAGCTTCAAAGTTAATGTCTGTTGTTTGCCAAAACGCATAGGAAAAAGGTGTGTTTGACTGCTGCACAGCAACCGTAAAAAGAAAAGTCGTTAAAAAGGAGCATTGTTGGGTGAATTCCATTATGTTAGTTAACAGTACACCTTCATCTGGAACTCTGTTTGCCATACTTGAGCTTGAATTTTGGCAGAGCATACATGCAGTAAAACCTGGAAAGTCCAAAGTGGTTAATTACAATGTTCAGCAGCCTAAAAAGACTCCCATAGGCAGAAAGATTTAAGGTGGTATAACGGCCTTCAGTTTAGAGGGAAACAATTAAAAGGCGACAGTACAGAGGTGTGTAACATAAAGAACAACTTGGGAAAAATAGGGTAAAATTGGATGTTTAGTTTTTCCTAGAGGCTTCCCTATAGGTCAATGCAGTTATAACATAAAAATTCTTAAATGAGTCAAAGAAATATTTTCTACAGTGCCTAACTGTTACAAAAACGTTGGGGGAAACAAAGAAAGAGTCAACAGCTTTAAAATAGGGCAGACACTTAAATTTCTATCTGCAATTATCCTAACTGAAATAAAAAATATGGAGATCGAACTGTAGCAGGGTACAGAACAAAAGTCAATTGCTGAACTCCTAGCTCCATATGATATAGTTTTATCATATCAGCTAACAGTAAGGTGAAGCTCTTATAATACCATAATAATAATCCATAGTTCCATAGTACAGTGAGTGTCATATGCAAACAAGTTTTTCCAAGTCTTACTTTTCAAAATTCAAGGGTTTTACAAATATTAGTAACACCTGCAGTAGTGTAATATTTGTAGAGGTTTCAAAAAGAACTGCATGTATTATTCCTCCTACAGTCAACGCAGTCTCTCCCTGCCTTTTCCAGAATGAAATGGCCAGATTAGGAATGGGGCAGCACGTGGCTCCAGTCAAACTGAACGTAATGGGAAACGGAAAACACTTTGGGCAGAATGGGGCAGAAGTTCATGAGTTTGATGCCAGTAATTGGATACTTCTAAGCTTGTTTGGATTTTGTTGGATTTTTTTTAAGAAAAAAAAAAGACCGTGAAATAAATCGTATCTGGAGGAAGATTAAAGAAAAAAAAAAAAAAAGACCGTGAAATAAATCATATCTGGAGGAAAATTAAGCTCTCTGAGGATGAAAGCATGAATCAACTGATGAGCCAAGATCTGAAGGTAAAAGCTGTGGCAGACCCATATCCTGCATCAATCAAGCAGATACAGAGAAATGTACTGTACCGACCAGCTGGTTATCTCCTTCCTGTCTACAGAGGCAAGATGTCCTGACCACATGTGCCCTAGCACAGCCTGAACTTTAAACCAAACCCCACAAAAACAATTACCAACATCTATCTTGAGACCGACAACCAAACCCAGGACATCTCAAGCTGAACATGTGAGCCTCTACAGCCAGATGGAAAGGTAAATGTCATAGTAGGATTGAAACAAAGCCACATCCTCTGTATATTAGGCACAGAAGAAGGGAAATCTAATGCATATATATAGCTATATGCATGCACATAGGTGCTGAGCAGTGAATTACACCCACAATATTACGAGCCCAAGAATAGTGAAGTTTCAAAGGGTCGACATCTTCTCAGATGAGATTTCATTTCCTGCCAGTTACCCATCTCTACATGTTCTTCCTTTAAACAGCTACTGTAGAGTCTTATTAATGCAGGGGCTTTTCGATATTACAAAAGATAGAACGTCCTCACCCTCTGTTTAAAAGGTGTTGCAAGGCATTTTTTTGAAATATCCTGGGTTTAAAAATTTGATGTCTATTCTTTCTACATGACTTTCTGAGTTTTGAATCTTTCAGGTGTACTCGGGTCTAATTTCCAGGTCACGTCTCATGACTGGAAGGAGCTGAAGCCAATGTGATTTTTAGAAACCAATGTTTTCATTAAATGAGCTGCTCACAGGAGCTAAAGTTTCAAGAATGGTCATTAAATAATGCAAGATTCATAACTAGAATAATTTCTTAGCAGTACTTCATCAGATTAAGTTATTTTAATCACTTGGATACTGTCAAACACAGCTTTCAGTGCAGCTAGTTGGAGACCCAGTCTGTGCACACAAACCCACCACCCACAAACACACCACCCTACCTGCTATTTCCCCACAAACACAAACCATTTCACCCACCAAAGGTCTAACAAGGCTGTGTCTTCTGTTTCTTTTCTGTGCTAGTCCAAAAGAAGACAATCACAGGAAAGAAATTTATCTCTTCATCACCCCTGCCTTTCATGTGTGCGCACACACACACACACACACACACACATCTTTCTATCCAGAAGGAAAAGCAGGTTCCCCTTCTCTGTGCAGCTAAAGCTTGATTCTTTTTTTACTACCATCTGCTTCCAGCTGCCTGGTTTCCCAGCCCAGTTTGTAGAGATATTTAGCCTTTCTGACTGCAGGCGGGTAAGTTCCCAGCATCTGCTGCAGCAAAGCTCTGATGGTCTGATTGTGAATTGTGTGTGATGATTGTGTCGTTAGGATGCCGGGACTGCCCCGCTAGTAAAGAAAGACTTATATCAACCCAAGAAGCATCCAGAGGAGCCACTATATAAATATTTACATAGATAGCTAGATAGATAAGTAATCAGAGATTAAATTATGCACATACAACTAAATGCTGTATATATATTGGTATGAAAAATACCCCAAAATGGAGTTGTGCTGGTTCACAAGGCACTCCAAAACAGTTTTATTCTGGCCCAGTAAAGGTTGGTACTGACTTGGCACCCATGACAATCACGCTCCAATCTCTCAAGCTGAATAAATTTAAAAGCTGGACTCTCGAAATTTTAATGATAAAAATATTATCACCGCCACAAGCAGTGCAGTGGGATGGTTGATGCACCACACTGCTGCATTAAACAAGACCACTAAAAATAAAGAAACGTGTTCCAAGAGGTTGAATATTCTTAACTATTATAGTACAGGCTGTTGGTGTAGACAGGTGAGGGTTTGGCACTCAGCATCTTTCAAAAGCTTCATGCAACAGCTTGCGCTTGCAAACTGTTGTCCGCAGTGCTGCCCACCATGCCACGAGCTGAACAGACCTTGTGTGATGTGAATCTCCTCACATGAGAAGCCCTGCTTGCCCTGGGAAATCACCTCCCAAGGGGCACGCTGCTACTTCTCTCTTCTTCAGCAAATGTAACGGAAACAATTCACAAAGCTAACACTAATACTGAATTTCAGATTTATACAAACAAGTTATCAACGATGTTCAGCACATCTCTGAAGGTTTGTGCTGCAATGTGTGGGCGAGTGTCCTGAGCAAAGCAGCTCTGTCTTTGAGTAATTTGTGAAGAACAAAACTGGTTGCAGCTCGTTCTTGCAAGAGCATCTCAGCACACAGTTTAGCCACAAACCAACATTTCCCGTACTGTGATATTTATCAGCTGAGCAATCTGCAGAGATCCCTGAATTTTAAGGGGAAAATGTGGCAGATTGTTTGTGAAATGCAAGTTACTAAAAGTGGTAAATTACTTTTTTTTACTACCTCTCCCTGATACACGCAGCTGAACACACAAATCACTGAGTTCACTGGAAGTCTGGAAAAACTCACAGTTCCGGAGTTAATCATTAATATTGTGGGGTTACAACGAGGTATTTTTAAGATTGCCACAGCATGTGGGAAATTCCCATGTGCATTCCCTGCAGGTTTTCAAGAAATAGCCTTTTCTATTTGGCTCAGATGCTTTTGTAATTGTTTACATAAATTGAATATGAAGTATCAAGGTCAGATATTTTCCAGAAAGCCAAGGAAAACAATTTACCATTCTGTTGTATGAGAAAACACCAGAACAATTCCAGCATTAGCCAACTTCCTTTGCTTTCTCTTGCTTTATGTGATATTACACTATATGGCAGAAAACACTGAAACTCTGCTTACTTAAAAGAGTGTGTAATCTGTTGGATGCAGAAATCACAAACTGAGAGAGATAGCAACAAGTTTAACCTCATATGCTCAAAGCAAGGCTATTTCCCTTCATTTTATTCTCCTGATACCCAGCACAAGCTGCAGTATCAGCTCTGTTCCCAGCAAAAGCTCTGGGAATCTAAAAAATTAAATTCATGAAATTATAATTGCTTATTTTTGAAGGGATCCTTATCTCCCAGTTAACATTACTGATGGAGAGGCTATCCAACAACAACCTTTTATTTATTTATTTTTCTCTGAAATTAATAAGGTTCCTACCAAATCAAACCATTATCTGCTGATATTTTTTCCCAAAATCTTCACTGAGACAATGATGTTGGGCTGTCTAACGCCAAGGGCTTTGGAGTTTTTTTTGAGAGCTGTGTAACTAGAAAAGTCATCTAGTCCTTCAGTTTCTTCAGGAAGAGAAACCCTTTTCCATTCTAACCTTACTCAACTGGGATAGAAACCTACTATAAGACACTCTGGCTGTGATCCCTAGTGGATGTTTTGTCACCATCAATGGAGGTTTCAGGATTAAAGTAGCATAATACAAGCCAAAAACGTGAGTATTTCTTCTATGAGAGGAGAATGCTCTTGACCAACACCCTTAATATATACATCATTAATTTTGTAGGGCTGTTTAGCTGAAGTTTGCATCACAGCTGGCCCTCCTGACCCGCTCTCATGCTGAGAGGCTCACACTGGGAATTCT
Source organism: Cariama cristata (assembly GCF_000690535.1). NCBI lineage: Eukaryota > Metazoa > Chordata > Aves > Cariamiformes > Cariamidae > Cariama > Cariama cristata. The sequence goes on along the minus strand of NW_009631411.1, from coordinate 41,021 downwards.
CTTCTGTAGATGTACTTCTTGAGAAATTTTGGCTGACATAGACAGTTGGAGACCAACACAGATCAGTAAAAAGTATTTCTAAGAATTAGACATCTTTGACAATGGTGCCATTATGTATTTTAACCATCTTCCTGTCACCTTCTCTTCCCATTTCAAATTTAGCACTCCTTAGGGTACAGGAGTTCACCAAAGATGCTGAAGCTCCTCTAGTCTGTAGTGCCTATCCAAACACCAGATCAGATCCAAGACTGGGCGTTTACCAAAGACTGCTTTAACAAAGGCTCCTGAAAATCCTTCCTGCAATGAGCAACACACCCCTTGCAAAACAAATATCAGGATGAGAAAACGCAGCAACTGAAATGTAGGTTTGGGCTAATGCTTTCAGGAAGGACACAGATCAATTAGTCTGAGTCCAGAGGAAAATAACAAAAATGAGGGAAGGTTTAAACCCCACAAATTATGAGGAAAGATTAAAAGGATGGGATTTGTTTAGTCTAGAAAGGAGAAAACTAAGAGGAACCATGATACCGGTCTCCAAACAAATGGACTTTTAGCTGTAGAAAAAAGGAAATGACCATCCCCTTTGCTCCCTGGGAGCCTGGAAAGAAGCAACAGTGTCACACTGGCTTTGAGAGGGACATGAGCAAGGCAGTAGGAAAGAAGTTTCTAACATTAAGCAGCAATAAGCCCTGAAAACATTTCCTAGGGAGGTTGCAGGACCTCTGTCACTGGAGGATTTTGAAAATATGTGAGGCAAACGTATGCCAGGAGTAGTTAGTGTGAAGCCGATCCCACCTGGGTGAGGAGATAGACTGGGTGACCTCCCGAGAGCTCTCCCAGCCCTATTTTCAATTATTCTGTTCTTCCTTACTTAAGATGTGTGGAGCAGTGTGTAATTGCTTGTCACAACCCGTTTATAAAAAGCAATTGTCTTACAAAATTCCAATAGGATACCCTGAGACAGCACATTAGAAGCAAATACTGAATCTTACCTCATTTCTTTACATGACTGCCTTGGCACCACAGACTCCGTTGTCCAGTCCTGTTTTTCCTCTGGCTGTCACAGGTTGGCTCCAAGATTTTTAAGAGCACATTCAGAAACTCTGGTAAAAAATAAGTCTCTGTCTCAATGAATAATTAAAAACAAAACTCCAGATGTATTTAGAAATAAAAAACAGGGGTAACTAATGTTGTAATTGATGGTAAGACATTAGGAGAGAAAGGCACACAGACTAGGATATATCCTCCAGTCAAGTGCTGCACTCTAAGATAAGGAAACACACAAATGAATTCAGCAATTTGGTTTTGATGTGCCAAAAACATCTCTGGAAAGAATATGAGTATACTGCTCATACATACTCCCCCTCCAGTAATTCAGGTCCAAAACTACTGAGATATTTAACTCTATTCCATTGGGAACCAGGTAGCTAAGCATTGCTGCAAAGCTGAGCCCAGATTTATACATCAAGTCAAATGTTAGCCCGAACAGCTTTCCCAAGTTTGGCTGGCCGTGGAAGGACCCACCTAAGAACTCCAAGTGTTGTTTGCCTACAGTTGTGATCATAAACATGTCCTCTGAGCATGCTTTACCTAAGAGAAAACAAATCCACCCCATAGCTCGACATTTCACACAGGCCTGGAGAGCTTGGTAAAAGGTCAAAAAACCACAACAAAAACATTTCAGAATGTTTTTCATTACTTCCTCCCACCTAAAAATGTTCCTCTGTTTTTGAGGCTGTGATCTTTTCAGAAACTTGCATAGACTAAAATTTTTCTTATTCCAGGTCTACATCTCTTTTTTTATTTTTTTTAAACATCACCTCCCTCATTTTTCAGGAATTCAGCTGGTGATTCAAACAGTTTATTTTTGAGCTAATAAGTTATTGTACAATGTCTGCTAAAAACATCTGAGACCACTGTTGTTTGGGCTAACTGTCTGAATTATGTCCCTTTTCCTTTCTTTTTTAAAGGTTTTGCTGCTTCAAAACTCCATTTAGATTTCTTGCAATTGTTTGAGCATGTGTTGTGTCCTGCAGACTGCTCTCATTTACAGGCTTTGGAAGATCAAAGAATCGTTTCTAGCCTTTGAAGCTCACCACTTTAAAATCTACCTTACAAATTACTGGAAGAGTTTTTTCAACATCCTGGTTTCCTATGCTACCTTCATAAGCTTCTCTCCATGACCCCCACACGAGCCCAGTGCCAACCTTAATCTCACCATCAATTAAATGCAGTTGATGAAATGTGGTGCCAGTCCAACTGCTCGGTTGCAGAAATCATCCTGCTGGAATCCTGCAATGGGAAAGCAGGTGGGGGAAAAAAGAGTTTCTCCAGGCTGCAGCACACAACATTCTCCAGCACCGTTTCTGTATGCCATGGTGCCTCCACAACCTCCTCATCCAGTAGAAAGCTTTGAATGGTGCCACAAAGGTTTCTGAAGGAGAGTGTTTTCATTCCAGGGAGATGGAGATAAACAGGTGGAAAAATAGTTTCCCACACTGATTGCCCACTCAGTGTCAACTCCAAGTGGAAGTCTCTTGAGAAGCTCAGTCTCAGACATCCTGCATGATAATTGATCTCCTGGTGTATTTTTTACCTTGGTGCAACCCATCATGGTAGGACACCTTCTCAACCCAAGTGGTGACATGGGCTGACGTTTAGCGATCTGTAACGTTAATATAGCCTGTGAAGCCGTGTGTATTTCTGCTGTTTTAAGTGGACTACTATTTAAAATTTAAAAAAAAAAAAAATAATCACAATATCAGAATAACAATGGGAATATTTTAAACCAATGAAAGGATATGTTCTGATCATAACTCATTAACTCTAGAGTGAAAAGTGCTACTATTCAATAACCCTAATTACAAGTAATAACTTCTTTTTCCTTGGAAGGAAGAATTTCAATTCACTGCAAATTCAAAGCAATTTAACAATAAGACTGACAGCAGGAACAAGAGAAGAGCCACATCTATTTAGACAACATAAAGCAGTGCTTGCTTTACAACAGTGTTTTGTGACTGACTGAACAACTGGGAAAACTCGCCGGGGCTGCTTTTTGAAGGAAAAGATGGATATACGTAAATTCATCTGGGCATGCCAAGCTGATAGTAAACGCAGCAGCAACACAATTATCTGCCTTCAAAAGACAATATGGAAGGCATGTTTCTTTATTCATGTGATTCCATTAAAAATAAATAAACAAACAAAGTGAAAAAGGCACGTGGGTTGCAGTATTATCCCACCACGAAACACTTGCTTCTAGAGAGACCTTCTGCAAGGGCAGGAGTCACCCAGGCTCTGCTACAGAGGACGCAGCCCTGCGCTGCCAGGAAAAGCTCTTCCGCAGAATAATTAGACAACAAAACCAACTGTGAAAAGCTTTGGGAGTCTGAGTCCCCCATCCTCATCCTTCACAGTAAATAAAGGGTAAGTGATTGCCTTCATATGAAAACAACCTTCCCCTCCACATCAGAGAACGGCAAAGGGAATTACAGAAACCTCCAAATTCGTACAGATCTCACAGCACAGTGCTGTGGCAAGGCGAGCCTGGAGGATTACAAGAGAGTAATTACTCTCCACAATAGTTTCTCTTTGTGTTGCTTTGCTCTAAGGATGCTGTACGGATTGCTCTCCTCTCAGTTCCCAGAGCAAATTACCTCCCGCAGCCTGTGAGCCATCTCATCAGATGGTTTGGGGATACCCTGGAACAAAGCAACTCAAGGTGGAGGTCTGCTAGGAACCTGGAGATGTGCAACCTGGGCCGTGTGTAAGTCTTCATGTACGCATTGCCAAACAAATGTCAAAAAGTTTTCAGTATTCACAGACAAACACAGAACAGCCTTTAAAAAAAAAAAAAAAAAACAAGTTAAAAAGTGTGAAGAAATGCTTTACTGTTTCTTCTCAGTCAGGATGAGAGGAAAGGGCTCTTCACATCCCTGCTGATACATCAAGGATCCCCACTTTTCCCTGTTCTCACTTTAACACTGCACTCCACCCACCTCCCCATCTTACTTCGAACCAAGGAGGACCAGCTGACGTTTCCTCTGAGACCGCAAACATGATACTAAGCACAGCAAGCAGAATCACAGACCGCTATGGAACCAGATTTTGCAATTCTTTTTGCTCCACTTCCCCCCTTGAAATTAAAGCCTCATGTGTCAGTGCCACACTATTGCAGCCAGAAGCCTTCTCCTCCTCCAGCCCAGATTCTTCTGCTCCGAGCTGACACCAGGGCTCGTTGCCATCAAGGACACAGCTCCCTGCAGCAGCAGATCTGAATGCTGGAAGAAGAGGTTGCTTTTTTCCCCCATATCCCCAGTGCGAGACAGCAGATTGAATTCAATCCATAATACAGGAGGTTCTTCCCAGAGCTTGTTCCGGGAATATGGCAGAGTTATTGATTTCCTCTGTTTCCTGTAAGGGTTATTTCCTGTGATGAGCTTGAAAGCAAATTTAGAAAATACAGTTGGCTGTATATTTTGTTGTACAGAACAGGGAATACCCTTGTGCTCAGGGATGGGAGCTGAGGGCATTTTGAGCCAGGGTTCAGCCTAAGCAATGTCAATCTTTGAAAAAAATTAAATTACACTGTCCACAGTAGCTGGGATTAATCAGTCTTATTTTCTCAGGCTTTTCCCTTAGATTAATAGACTGCCAAGAGGAAAAAGCACAAAAGTGCTCATACCACCTCATTTCACACCATTTAAACATTCTTGATATTTAGTCTTCCTAGAGCCCCTCCTCTAGCCAAAAGAAACGAATATCTTTAAAAGGGCAACGCAAAGCCCACTGCTCTGAGGGGGCAGTCAGCTCTCCCTGGGCAGTGCAGTGGAAGTTTGCACCACCTTTTTAGATGCTTCACAAGAGATCTTGCTTTTGGAAGGCTCATGTTAGTTGAGATGAGAGTGAAGGGATGTTTGCAACTGCTCCTACCCAAGTGCTTTTTCTACTCTCACCCTCTCCTGTTTGACACAAAACATCTTGTACCCAGTCCTGCTGTGCTTTTGGTCCCTCCAGTCTGGCTTACTGGGGTGAGAAGGATCCCATTCTGCTGGAATATAAGCTGGAAACCAGAGTTAGGAAAAAAATGCTGTTCCAAACAACTCTCAGAAATTTAAAAAAAAAAAAAAAATCCAAAGACAAACAAATTTGTTCCATGAAGTCCAAAATGTTGCCATGTGGAAAAGGCTAGCAAACCAAAAGCACACAAGACTCAGACTGGTCAGTCACGGTACTTCAGGTCTATGTTTTTGAGAAGTTTCAGTGAAATACCAATCTTTTATTTCTTTTTGTTTCCAGAAGGTGTGTGGCAATTTCAGAACATCAATTTTGAAATGCCACTGTCTTTCAAACAGACCAATCTGCTGAAGCTTTACCTTTCCTGACAGTACTTTCCACTTCAAACAACTGGCAGGTCTTGGTGAAATAATATTTAGGTTAAAAAAAACATTTCTGACCAGATCTGATAACCCTGCAGAGCACACTGCAGCATGGATGTAAGCTACATCATTCAAGTGCAAATGTTTCCTTGGTTCCTTCCCACAGCTCCCCAAATGACACAGATCACGTGGCTGTTGGTCCATCCAGCCGGCCAGGAAAGTGAGCAGTTCTTGATACTAATTCCAGTTCATGGAAGAGTGCATTATTGCCATTTGTAGCTGACTGTCAGGTTAGAGATTCATGATGGAAACTGATTCCAAAATGATATGAGAGGCACAGATGTCCATCTTCAGCAAACCTATCTATATGGTAAAAGTCCTATCCTGACTCCAGGCTACCGATGGACATGAGCCGACTTCCCGAAATCATTCTCACCAATGTTAAGGGTGCAAGATATTCTCTCAGTCCAGGTGACAAAAAGTTGAGAGATTTGTACACCTTGAGATCATCTCCCAGGAGTGGATCCTCTACTGCAAATGTGCAGAATAGACACGGCGGTTGGACTCTCTGCTCCCCCATCTGAAACCTGCGTGTAAGCGTGTGTTTATCTTCAGGCATAAAGATTTTTAGAATGCTTTCATTGGCTTGCACTGGAAGGTAGACGTCAGGATTAGCTGTTCTTCAAAGCTATAAACTACATGGTGTGTTTGCTCAGACTTTGAGCTATGAGTTACTGCTGTAATTAAATCCAGAAGGAGAGACCATAATAACATTCTGACTTGATTTCCACTGGCAGAGCATTGATTAAGAGAGCTACATAATAAATGAGAGGCATTTCAGAATCACACTGTTGATGTTATCTGTAATTTTTTTATAATTAGAAAAGCCTAAAGAAAATTGTATATTATAATTACATGCATTATTAATCCTACTCTGTTATAATATGAATTCTTCTATGATTACAGGTTGCAGCAAGCTTTTTGTAAATTTTTTTAAGAGGTCCACTGATTTGGTTTACAAAAGCCCTTGTAAACAGCAAATATATTGGACCATATAATTTCAAACTAAAGCAAAACCAGAGAAAGTTCAACTTGATGACTCAAAAATCCAAAAAGTAATAAATAGTACAGCATCAATCATTTTCCTTTTTAAAGTCTGTGGCACAATGAAAAGAACATTCATATAGCTATCTTTTATGCAGTCCTTCACACAGAAGTCTTGAATAATTGAATGTGGAAGGAGGTAAGCAGGATATTTAATGATTAAAACCCAACAATTTATGTTTCACTCAGCTCCTTATGAATACAGTGACCTCAGCACAGGGTTTTGGTTTTGAATAAAATTGTATTCTACCATCCTCTATGACTATTTAGTGTATAACATATCTTTTCAACTCTCTTCACTTAAATAAGAAGGGAGTTAGCAGAAGATACACAGAGATTCTTAATTCCCTGAGAAAAGTGACCACAACATACATAAAAGTCTCTATTCCCGGAGAAAGCAGAAACTCTCCAAAGTCAGGTCAGTTAAGACAACCTCTCAGTCATATTGATAACTGGTTATTCTTACAAGCAGCCCCACCGGATTCAGAAGGATTGATTTGTCCTATGAACAATTGGTCAGCAAAGCGAGTAAAGGTTTAATCATCTGGACTAAATTTCTTCAGGTCGGATTTAGCCTCATTCGTTTTGCTTGACATAACAGATAAGGCCCAGGCCCTATTCTTTTCGCAATTCTCCATGCCAACATTTGAGAGAGACGTTTGAGGACTCATTTTTGGAGATAGCAAAAAGCATTGTTACATGAAAATTAACTGTAGATGAATAACTAAGTTGTGCCTTTCATCACCTGTTTTTCATTCACAGTTTAATCACAGAGTACAAAACCAGTAAGATAAATGGTAGGATGCATTGAAAGCCCTTTAAGTGCTTGAGGGTTAGCACAGCACCTCTAGGGCTTCATGCACTCACATCAGACAGCAGGCAGATCTTGTACAGTACTTGAGCTGAATTTTTTGACGCATGTTTGGGTGAACTTCGACATATCTGCTAATGTCTGATTCGCATTTTAACTACTCTGACAAACAAACTCCATATCTAAAAAGAAAGAAGAAAACTTATACCAAATAATAAAGCTGAACCAAAGTACCTTCATCACCCTCATGAAGACAGAGATAACGGGAGCCACTGCTAGTTAACTACAGACCTATCCTGAAACATCAACAATGAGAATATGAAGCTGCTGCAGGATGGAAGTGGGAAAGTGCAAACACAAACAGGCAATTCTCTCATTTCTGACCCCACAGTGTCAGTAATCACCCAACCTCAGCAAGAACAGCCATCACGCAAAACGGATCCCAAGATCACTTCTTCCCAGAACTGAAAACTATGTGCCAAGACCACCAACATCGCAGGACCACCCAACACCAGCCTTTGCCAGCCACAACCATACAACTCCCATTTGGCTCATGGAAATAAGGCTATATTAATGCCTGGTAAAGACTATTCGGAGAATTGTTAAAAGGAGGTTCTGAACATGTTCCAGTCACTGAATGTTGATTCTGGCAGGCACAAACTGAGTCACGCTTGGTCCCACACTGAGCCGTTGCACTGAAGTCTGGGGCTCCCTCCAGATGGTTACAGATGCCTCTGAACGGGGACCAGCTGGTTAATGTTTTCTTGCCTTGGTTACTTGCAGATAAAACCATTTGCGTCATGGTTACTTTTGACGGAAAGTGGTTTTGCTTAATTCACGTTAGGTTCAATAAAGCGTGATTTTTAGCTGGAGACAAAAGAGTTATTCTGGCAGGTTATGGAAATGTTTTGCAGGTTTACCTGTGATTTAAATGCTTGATCCAATCTTGACTGAACTCTCTTAAGACAGACGTAAATTCCTCAAGTGGTGCTGTCACACTAAATGCCTTGGTTGTCTTGTTCACTTACTAGTTGCACTTTGCCAGAACACGCAGTGACTGGCAGCGAGCTTTGATGTCAAGACTTCTGGAGAGATTCCAACCTAGAAGAACATTAGTCACCATCTAAATCTTGTCTTCATTGACTTCTCATGGTACTTTAAGATGTTTACCTTGAAGAACAGATTCTTCTAGTCCTAATTTTTTTTAGGCAAGAGTTCTACTTCTTTAATTTTTGTAATTACTAATAATTAAATGGATGAAGAAGCAATATGAAGGAGAAATCCTCTTGCTTCTCAGTTGCCCAGGATTATGTCAGAATAGAGGGTCATCTAGCTGAAAAAACACTGATTAGCCTGGAAAGTGGCACTGTATCTGATCTTGCCTTGGAAGTTTCAATGCCAGATCCCATCCCCAGAATATATTTGACTTTTTTCTTTACTATAAAGCAAAGATCCCTTCCACCGAGGAACACCTTTCAGGTTTTCCCTCTCTTGTGGGAAGAATTTACTTTTGTCTGACCTGCCAGATCCCACTGTATCAAACCTCCCTTTACACAGGATTCCTCTATCCAAAAATTTTGAAGCTCAGGAGTTCTTTACGGGTTAACTGGGGTAACCAATTCACCTGACCAGATTTAAATGCCAACTAATGGTCAATCAGTTAGGTTTTCTTTCTTAATTCATTCTTATTGAAATTAATTTCTTAATTCACAGATTTTCTTAATAGTATTACTAGGAAATTATTTATTTCTTAATACATCATTTAAAATGTTAAATATTAATATTTTCCTTCCTAATCCACAAGATCAGATATCTCATGCCCTAAAGTACCTCTTATTCCCCTTTGACAATGAGGTCCAAAGACACAGCATCAGGAGTGTAGATTTTTATTTTTGGTGAGATTAATCCTTGCTGAACCTGGATTTGCATACTCGAACCCTGAGACTTATAAAAACAAGCCTGTTATGAGCACGAAGATTAGGTGCCACAGTAACAAACAGTTCATTTCAACAGGAAGAAAGTATTTCTTGTGAAGTGTTATCGTTGACAATGATATAAAAATAACCACAGATTACCTTACCTGTTCTGGGAAACGTGCTTTGCTGGTACCCTATACATGGGAGCGCGCTATAAATTGTGTACATTTTCTTTTTCCACTAACTGCTTTCTCTGCCATAAAAAGAATCTCTAACTTCTAAAGTAAATTGATTCCATGTGCCAACACTCCCACAAAATTAGTGAATCTACTAGTAGTTGTGCTGCTCCTTTATGGAAACCCATATCACTTACTGCTCTGGGAATAAGTCTGATGGGGAGATTCAAGACCATCTTATATAGTGCACAAGCAATTATTGCTGGAACATGAACTCATTTTATACAAAGCTACATTTATCCTTAGTTTGAAACTACACTGCTTCAAATTATCCAAGTAACTCTACAGAGACTGTGTTCAGGCAGTTAACTCATTAACATTGCAGTCTCCAGATGGGTGAAGACAGATCACACAGATTTATACGTTTAATGAATAGCCAAATACAGCAGCTCCTTTAAAATTTTATCTAAATATTTTCTAACGTAGCTAAGAGGTCACTCTGATCTATTTTAGTGTACTGCTTACAAAATCTATACCGCCTTTGAAAGCAATCCATGGGCTGGTTTGTCTTTAAAGGTGCTGAATACTTGCTGAATATAGTTGGCCACATTACTTGCCAAATTATGGCAAAAACTGACATCCCCTGGCTTTGAGTAAACTTTGCTTCACTTGTTTAAATTTCAAATGTGGCTAATACCTACGGTTCATCTACATGTGGTTGTATTTCAGCTGCTGGCCTGAGTGTTCGAAGCTAAATCAAGCCTGACAGACTGAGATGTGACACTGTATTCCTACTTAAGAGGCTGTGGAGCTCCTCATAAGAGAAGCCCAGAAAATATTTAATTCTGCAGTATCCCAAATCCTAAGGAAAAGGTTAATACAGAATTTAACTGTGCTCTTTTGCAGCCATTTCCTTTAAAAACAAAAAAAAAAAAAAAAAGAAAAAGAAAAAAAAAAAGGAAAGAAAGATTTCTTAAAGATAACTCAGAGTAGGAGTGCTAAAACGCTTACAAACACTGGAGTTTTCATTCCTTGAAGGACCGGAACATGGTACAAACCAACTATCTAGAGAGTTTCGCAATTCCTGCATGAAATTCCTACGCCAAGGAACACTC
>NW_009631411.1:28733-30490 GCF_000690535.1 Cariama cristata | reverse complement strand
TGCACCGTGCCTGTAAACAGACTGTTGTACTATGCAAGGCCACCACTTGTCAAGTTGTATTCCCAGATGATGCCCCATTGTCTTAATTTAAGCCTTTTCCCAAAAGAAAGCGCAGAGACTATGCCCCATAATTTGCTGTAGTGCCCTATGTTGCTTCAGCAGAGGTACAACCTGCAAACATCCACAGGACTAAAAACAGAGCAGAGCTTTTCACTGAAACGTAGCAAGATTCACCACTTAGAAATTGAAGACAAGGCAAATCAAAATAATTGTCATCATTATATAAACATGCATCTTCAAACAGTGGGAACAAGTTTCCCAGTGGTGGTAAACTCTGCCTCCTCCAGCGCCCTATTGAAGACAGATACTGGGTCAGAAATCAAACAAGTTATGGAGAAAGGATTCACTGGGTGAGGGTCAATGGCTAGGGTTGTGGGGTTTTATAATTTGATTATATGTTTTGGACCGAAAATCCATGAATCTAAATCTTTTCAAGTGTCATGATTTTGATTAATTCATCCCTGTCCTCTCTTTACGACACTTCTAAGCAATAAGCAGAGCTCTTGCTTGATCCTTTTAGCTCTCCTAGGAGAATTCTGCTGTTTCACAGAAAGAAATGCGTGAGGGAATTTACTCCTCTGTTATTAAAGCCTCGCTGCTTGTAGACGGATGCATGCTCATATGTTGCCATGTTAACAGGAGTTATACAAAACATGGTCTCATTACTCGTTAGAAGCTCCTGGAATAAAAAAGATTACGTCAGCTACGCAATACTGATTTTTTGTGATCACTGTACATCCTATCTGCATTGCTTTCTGACTCCAGCAGTCCTATTGCAAATGTGAAGATCAGAGAGAGAGAAAAGGGAAACTAGCGCCTTGTTTAACTTTCAGTCTGATGCCAATACTCTTCTTATTGCAAGACAGAATAATCAAGGACCCAAAGTGAACTAATTCTCTATTCAAACATTCCTATCAGAAATTATGTATGGCAGAGTTCCCTGAAAATCACCAGCATATGGAGAATTTCTTTAGAGATTTACAGCTCCCCAGGCTCTCTCAGATAAAGACAACATATTTAGAGAAAGGAATAGCAAGTAAGAGAGTTAGAGTGATCAACAGCATCATGTTGCCTTAACAGAATGTATGCCATCCAAATGATGGCATCTTTGATCAGTAGAAGCCAAGTTCTCCCATAACAGTGTCTGACAACCGCCCTCTCCCTGCTCACCTCACGTATTTAATTGCACATCATTGAATAGCAATAAACGAACTGAATTATGCAAAGCAGTATCCTCTCAGGAAGGAGATAATGACACAGCCATGACAATTTCTCCCAGTAAGTCACTCACATCTCTAGATTTCCACAGAGTCATCAAATAGCAGCCCTGGAAGGAATCAAAGATGCCTTTACTTGAAGGCAGTATTGGCGTATGTCATTCCTGACAGATGTTTGTCCAATCTGTTCCTAAAGACCCTACAATCACAGGAATTTCACAACCTCTCCAAGCAACCTATTCCAGTGCTTTATTGCCCTTGCCCTTCGAGAGGTTTTCCTAATGCTTAGTTTAAATTTCCCTTATGTCAATTTATGAACATCATTATTTGTCCCAACCATCATGATCACAGAAAACCTTCTCACCGTCTTTGAAATGGTCTTTTATGTACCTGAAGGCAGTCATCAGGCCATGCTTCAGCCTTTTTTTGTACCACTGCATAACCCCAGGTTTTTCAATTTTTACTCAGAGATCAGAGGTT
>NW_009631411.1:8024-28702 GCF_000690535.1 Cariama cristata | reverse complement strand
TTCAATTTTTATCCAGAGAACAGGAGTTAAAAAAAAAAAAAAAAAAAAAAAGGCAAAAACCCCACGACCTTTATCAGAAGAGAACATTGAACTCTGTCCTGTCCATCTACAATTTTCTTAAAAATTCATTGATCAAAACTGGCCACAGCATTCCCATGCCGAGCAGAGAAGAGAGCACGCCTGTCCGAACCTGACAGTGGGATGTTTGTCTTTCTCACAACAGCATGCCATTGCCTACTTGCAGTTAATTTTTGATCTGTTCTGGAGAACTGCTTCCCAGCCAGTTGTTTCCCAGTCTGTTTGGTTAGCGGAGTGTGTCTGGCTAAGAGTACTTTGCACTTGTCCCCTGCTGAATTTAACCCTGTTTTTTCAGACGTTTCCTTATTTTATCACACAAATATAATCCCTTCCTCTGGTATGCTTGCAGTCCTTCTCAGTTTTATGTCTGCTGCAAAGTTACCAAGTAAACTTTAAATTTTTTTAAATCAAACTATGTGACCTTTGTTCCACCCCAATCCAATACACAAGAGGTTTTTTGCAGTAAATGAAATTAAAATGGTTTAACGCAACTTATTTTTGACCAACCTATGTTGACCGCTATTCATGTTCCAATTATTTTTGTAAATGTTAGAGACAATTTGTTATGGTTGATTTTTTTTTTCCTCTAGAACTGTTCTTAATCTCACTGGACTATAATTCCCAAGCCTCTCTGGGAAAAAAAAAAATTTTTTTCTCCTCCCCAGTATTCTTCAAGCTTATGGTAATTATCTGCAGACAGCTTTCATTCTCCATTGAGTAGCAGACCAGCCCCTCCCTTTGATCTTCTTCATTCTGTTAATGGTTCTTACAAAATTATTTCTGGTTATCTTTGAGGTCTCATTTTGTCCCTCAGCCTTTCTGGTTTTATCCCTGAATGCTTGTGCTGTTCTTTCAGATTTATTCTTAGAAATCTGACCTTTTCTTTTTTCCTGTGTGTTTCTTCTGGTGTTATAGAAAAGCCCTTCATCTTCCACCCAGCTTGACACCTACCAAATTTCCTATTCTTGCATTTGAACAGTCTGAATGTAGCCCTTAGCTTACTCTGAAGAACTGACAACTTTGTCTTCCATTAGCTTTACCTCTTAGGAGATCTTATTTACCAAATTCGAGTTTATTGATATCCATCTTCTTGAAACCCACTTCTTTTATCAAGACCTCTCCCACCTTCCCCTTCTGATACAGAAGTTCTGAGGCAATTTTTAAGAACTTTAGAAATCATCCGGTAAGTCCAATTGTTCCCCATCATTTAATGATAGTAGAGTTGAATATACGAAGGAACAAAATGTAGCACTTCAGCTGCCAAGTAGGAAGAAACAGTAGTTAGGAGAAGCTTTAAGAGAAATAGGAATCTACCAGTATGTGGTTATGTAGGGTGAAAGCAGCCCGTAGCTTCAGAGGGCCTTGGAGATTGTTTCCATCCAAAATAAGAAATTTTCTGATCCTCAATTCAGTGAGCCATGCTCTCTCAATCATAAAGTTCTGTTCTTCTGATTACCCTCAAAAATCAAAGTAATTTTCTCAATTGTGTAGCCAATCCAGAAAGCATGAGCATGACGCCTCTCCTTGAGCAGTGGCACTGTATTTCCACACATTCTCAGTACCCGTTCGCATCAACAGCTTTCAATCTCTTCTGTGGACAAATCACAAGTTTTTAACCTTGAACTTCTTTGGACTCATTTACACAATAAAGCACTTCTGTGTGCCCCAGCATGAAAAGGGAGCTCATCCAGATCTCTTTGGAGGTGCCATTCACGAGTAGGCACAGAAGATCTTAAGCAATTGCTTAAAGACACAGCTTCCCCTGATGGGCCATTTAACCCCAAATGGAATAACTTCAGAAAACATGGCAAATAGTCCAAATAAGCCTTTGACTCACAAGCATTTATCCACCACCCAGAAGCAGATATTTGAACAACTGTGGTTTTGGAACAGCAGCCCCCAGTGTTTAAAATAACCCTGTAAGACCTTTCATTCTAGAAATCAGCACTGACACCAACCCTTTCTTCTGCACTACTTACTCCACACAAGCCTTCCCATCCTGGACCTGCTACCACTTCTCCATGGATGGAAAGCAATAGAGGTTCATCATCTTCACAAGGGAATGGCACCTGCAATCAGCCCGGCAACTAAGCAGCTCCTCGTTGAGGTTTCATTCCTAGAAAGACAAAGCCCAGCTGTATAACAACCCTCTGGCTATTCTGCATATCCCCCTCTGCCTGTGGGATTGACCCTGTTCACTTGCATGTAGTCGTCTCACCTCCTGATGCTGCCAAGAGAGAACCAAGGATTGTTTCCATCCAATGGGGAAGGGACACACCTTCTGGGGAAGGGACATTCCTTTTGGGGAAGGGACGTGCCTTTTGGAGGCTGTCAAGGACTGGGCATGGCGTACAGCAACTGATGCCGATGGAGATGGTGTCTGCCAGCAGAGCTGACTGCAGCGTGCAGCATACTCCAACAACGCACCGCACACACGTGGAGATATTCCTTTGGGTGCCCTCAACACCACAGTAGGTGGATGCCTGTTTCAGGCCTTTCCCTGGTAACACAAGGCTTATGACATTTGAGAAAGAGGGGAAAATAGGGAAAGGAGTGTTTCAGATGCCTGTAAAATAGTAAAAATAATCAATGTGGGAATTACAGAATCATGGAATCATAGAATCATAGAATCGTTATGGGTGGAAGAGACCTCAAAGATCATCAAGTCCAAGCGTATACCTGATGCCACCATGCCTGCTAAACCCACTAAACCATGTCTTGAAGCACCACATCTAAATGTTTTTTGAACACCTCCAGGAATGGTGAGTCCACCACCCCCCTGGGGAGCCCGTTCCAATGCCTAATGACCCTTACAGTGAAGAAGTTCTTTCTAATGTTCAGCCTGAACCTCCCCTGGCACAACTTGAGACCGTTTCCTCTTGTCCTAGCAATAGTTGAACAGAGTTAGCCTTTCTTTTCAACATGCCTAAAAACATATTAAGAGAAAATCTCTCTTTTTTGTTTTTTTTTTTTTTTTGTGTGTGTGTAGTTAGACATTTTACTCTCTGGCCTGTGGAAACACAGGCAACAGCTGCCCTTTTGGCCAGACAGATGAGCCCCAAAACACTGTAGGCACACGAATGGCCAGTTATTTCTGGGCAGGAGTCCAGTGGCTGATCTCAGTCCCCAGCCTTCTGCAGGGCTTGGGAGCAGCCTCTGTATGAAAGTACATGCCTTTTTTTCTCTCCTTTTGGGTCGATTATCAGCAAAAGCCACTCTTAAAATGCATCTCTCTCAACATTTGAAGAGGCAGCAGAGTACCCTCAATGGAAAATCCCCACATCTGAAAGATCCTGTACCTGGAAGCTGGCCAGGGCTTGCTGGCCTGCAGACCAGATTGTGAGACTCAGCTTTGCAGCCAAGAATTTTCCCCGCTGGACCAAAGAAATGCAAGAGTCTGTTTCCAAGCAGCAGCAAGCAGAAAAAAGTGCATGGGGTGAGCCGAGTCCCGGCAGTCCACAGCAGGCAAATGTAAGCTGATATTTTGCATCCCTAGCCCCCATCTGCTGTGTGGTCCAGCAGCATCGGTGTGCCCGTGTACATTTCCCAGGAAGGGGATGGTAGGAAACAGCAGATGTTAAGAAGACAACAAAGCTGAGCCCTTTCAGGGAGAGCTGCCTGCGCTGACCACAGGAGAATATCATAAGAACTGGGTTAAATCCGTCTTCCTCCTACCCAGCAACGCGTACCACTGAATCCATCGACTCTCCCAGCACCTACACGCCAAATGGTCTTCTCTTGAACAAAGTCCAGCCAGGAGAGATGGTGACTCTCTTTACTTAGAGTAATTTATCACTGGATAAATTACTCAGTTGCATCTTGGGTATAAATCCTATATTAAGCTGAGATGCTAGCTCAAGCCCCGTCTTCCACAAACTGTGTAGGATTTGCCTGTGGGAGTCTGTTAAATCCTTGAAAAATAGTGTAAGTAGAAATGACTTGGAAGCAACTTTCCCCGTCTCACCCCCTTTTCTTAATGTGCTTGTCAACAGCACAATCCTGTGTAACACAGGGGGATTAGGTCTTGTAGGCATCTGTTGCAGAGGGCCTGTTGAATAGCCGCCTGTTCACAGTACTGACATTCAACCCAGCCGGCAGGATCAGTGCGCAGCCTTGGCGGGGCTAAGGCATCACTGCTCCACCAAAATTGCATAAACTTGTTCTTCTCGTTACCGCTCGCTCCCCACAGCAGCTCTCATTCCAGCTGGAGAAGGAATGTGCTGAAAACTTAATGAGGAGATTTAAATATCTGATTAAAAGATAGGTAGGTGGAGGGAGGTTAAGGGAGAAGGAGGATGATATGTTTTAAGGGGAGAACGGGCTTACGGATGCCTCTGGTTCTGCCACCTGGTAGGTGTAGCTTGTCTCTGCAGTAAAGATGGATCCAAACATCTACTTTAGAGGAGACCAGATTCATGTCTGGATCTTGCTACTGTCCTCTGTTTTCATGAGTCAAAACTGCTCTTCCCGGCAGTACATATCGGCCTTTGGTGCTCCAGCTTTCGTTTGATATTTTCTACTACTTATTTTTGACACGTTGTAGTGGTCAGTACCAGAGGAAATTAGGTTTTCTTTGCTTTTCTTAACTGAGTCTCCCACAGTTTACTGGGCCAGACCAGATGTAAGTTTTCATTAGTAATTAAACCAGTTTCATCACTGCTTTAGGGGAACAAATTGATTGACCAGGTTCTCAGGTACAACATTGTGTGCCTGCAGACTTGAACCGGTCACTGTGTTGACTGAGTTCTGCTCAGAAGACTTTTCAGCCATTAAAGCTACTCGTATCTTTTCCCCTCCTTCGCTGAGAAAAGAAAGAGTAATTAAAAAAAAAAAAAATAGTAGTCTGAAAGAAATTAACGCTACAATAATGAAATAAAATTATGTTAAATGCAGAGTCTCATGCAGAGGGGCATGAGAATTGAGTGTTCAGAGTGCCGCACCGGTCCCAGTGGGCCTCCGCACTGGGCAGGCTCTAATCAATGACACATGCCATTTCTGCAAAAGACAGCCCAAAGGCACGCTGGGGTGAATTAGAGAGACAATTTCTACCCTGTCCTGATTTTCCTGCTTTTACGAGTTTAAATCTGATCTTTAACTTCGCTTGAAAACAATTTTTGTGGTTTAATTAGATGTAGTGACAATAAGTAAGTCAATAACTAGTCTAGCATTTTCTGATCTCCAGCCTGGAAACAGTGAAGTACTGAGTCCATGGCAGAAGTAGGAATCTATCTACACATCTTAAAAGCCTTTCAAGCCAGCAGTTTAGCTCACTCTTCCATGTGTACCAATCTGCTAAATGTCCCTATACATGCTAATATTTTCCGATATCATCTTCTAAAGCTTGAAATAACATATATATGTTTTTGTTCTAAACCCACGTCTAACAGTCTGTGGTTTGATAGTTTAAATCTTCTCTTCCATTTGTCAAGGCTGCATTAATTTGCAGGGGAGGCATGACTCAATCTGAACCTTATTGATAAAACCAACTAATGGCTGGAATTTACATAGAAATAATACAGGCATCAAAAGCTATCCAGGAGTTTGAAGCATCAGAAATAATCACAGTGCATTGAACAAAATCATATGAATAATTCAAGAGCTTCAGCATCACAGTTTTGGATTCCTATAAGATCGCTGTTCTTTTTTCCAGAATTGTAAGCTTAAAAAAAAAAAAAAAGAAAAAAAGAAAAAAGTTCAAATCAAGTCTTGTACAATTATCTAGCTCATCTTAAAAAAATTTACCTCCCCAGTAGCTCCCCATGACTGATAAAAGTAAATGTAGGTGTGTCAGACCAAAACCATTACTTTTTTAAGATAAAATTTTCTAAAATATCTACTAATCACAAGGCAGCAACACTTCGGATGAGAAATAACAAATAGGTATCATCCTTAATTTTTTTCTTTTTTTTTAGTTTTTAACAATTTACCCTAAATATTTCTGTCCCGCTGTACCATTAACCACTGCCATTAATGTGGGACAAGGGCAGAGCACTGGGCTAGCCCAGGGCATTCCCTGGCTACTATAAATACCCTTTTTCAAACAATGTCTCAGGCAATTCCTTCTCGAATGCAGTCTGTGTGGGAGCTGCACCAAAATATTTATTGCAGCGATTGTGCCCAGGGCTCCACACTGCCCCTGCGTTCCCTGGCACGGTCACAAGCTGCTGCTCAGTCGTGTCCTCGCCCCTGGCCCACTTGCTAAATGCACTTGGGCATTTTTCTCACACCTGAATTTCCAAGTGGCTCTATCAGTCATTTTTATTCTCTATTGCCCTTTCCTTGGTGCTTCAGCCCCCATTTTCTCAGTTCTGAGCAGGCTGCTTTAAGCCTTGCGTTGCGTGGAAAGGGTGGCCCAGATTGCAAGAATTAGGTGCCCTTGGAGAGGGGTAGAGGGCAGGTCCAGGTTTCAGCCCTGTCTCTAAATGTATTTATTATAAGAGATACAGCAGGATCTTGTTTTAATAGACAATAGACAGGAAATTAACAGTTAAGGCTGAAACTCTAGTCCTTCATTCCTGTGATTAAAAGAAAACAGATATCATGCTGAAAGCGAAAGACAATTTCAGCTTTCATGTAGCATTGTCCTTCAAACGGTGCTTCACATCAGGCATTATTTCTTTGCAGAATTTAGCCATTAATTTCCTTCATTTCAAGTAAAAAACATCCACAGAAGATTATAAAACGCTCTGTATTCCCAAACAGACAGATCATAATGGCTCATCCTGAATATGCCATTCCGTCCCACCACACAGATATTAAACGGCTGAGATAAATCGTGGCTTGGGGGTTGACAGAGGCATCATGTCAATGATAGCAACAGATTACAAACTTCCTCCTTTAGACAGTAAACACCCGATTACCAGCGTCATCTTCCTTCATGCTTTGAATAGCAAAGGAGGGGTTGGCATCCGTAATTTTTCATTTCTCAATAGATGAAGGCTGATACGGTAATGCATGTTGCAACTCAACACATTGACATCCAAAGTCATTCATAAACAAAACGCCACATTGCACAACCCGTGGGGATGTTACGGTGAGACCAAGGAGCCTGCTCCATCTTTGCATCCCTGTATAGTGTGCCTGTGCAGGGGGAGGCATGCAAACACTCTGGACGTGTTTGCACCATGAGCAAATACAACGCTTGTGATAAAAACATGTTCTTCAACATAGCACATACAATAATGTGGTCTGATTTCATAGCTGACTCTGTTTTGAGCAAGAGGTTGGACTAGAGACCTCCTGAGGCCCCTTCCAACCCAAATTATCCTATAAAATGGAAGGGAATGGCTTACATCAGGTGGCTGAAATTAGCTGGGTCTTTAATGTTTGTTCTCTCCATAGCCCAGGTAAATAAGGAGTTCAGGAAAGGTAATTATACTAGGCAATAACAATTAAATGTTAATTCCTTAATGAGAAATTAAATGTTTATTAGGAGACAGGGGGGTGCCAAAAAGCTCTGTGAGTCCGCGGTGTTTCCTTTTGGCCACATACAGTAGCAGGGGTCTTTGAACAGTGACCCTGGTGAACACTCTTCTTCCAGGATAACAGAAAGGCAATATATGTCTTAATATCTGGACAGACGTGCCACCCTGAGCCTCTTGCCACAGCAAAGCTCACCAGCTCCTAGACCCCTTTTCTTTCAGAGAAGGATGCTGGAGGACCCAAACCTTTATTTCCCTATGTGTCTTTCAAGCCAGACCCATTACATTAACACGCTGCATCCTACCATCATCCCTGCTTGGTCAGCTCTCTGTACATTCAGCAAGTTCACACCACCACCAAACTGGATTAAGTGGTTGTCACGTTGGATGATCGGACTCTATTCAGAAGGACCTGGACAGGCTGGAGAAACCAACTGATGGGAACCTTGTGGAGTTCAACACAACAAATAGGAAGTCCTGTCTGGGATGGAATAACTCTATACAGCAGTACAGCATGAAAACTGACTGGTACTGTAACTAGGGCTGTGAAACCTTCTTCTTTGGAAATAATCAAAATTTGACTGGGCAAGGCTTGAGCGACCTCAGCCTACTTTGAGGATGGTCTTGTTCTAAGCAGAAGTCAGACCAGATGTCTTCCAGCCAAAATAATTCAGTGAATTCAACCCGTGACCTGCCCAAGAACTCCAAGCATGGCAGAAGTCTCCTAACTGACGTGTTATAAGCTCTTTCTTGGTGGGTGATATTAGGCTTTTCAGTTCAAGCTTAAAAAATGTTCTTTAGAAACTTGCTAGCAATAAAACACAAGAGCGCTAGCTGGAAACAATAATTAAACGTAAATGATTAAAAAAAGATTGATCCCACTTGCAAGCATTCAAATATGCCAGCTGCTAAACTACAACATTGGCACAGAGCTGGATGCCTGTGTCCATTTTAAACAGTGCTCAAGGAGATTTGTGTGGATAGCAGGCTGCCCATGCTGGCCCTCATCCTATGAGCAGATCAGCATGCTTGAATCCTCAATGACCAGAAGAACATTGAAGCAAAACCCCCCATGACTTCATGGGGACTCCTAGGATGAGACAAGTATGCATCAATATGGCCTGGATCATGGGATCATGATTTAAAAGAGGAGTCTGTAAATTCTTTTTAAAGTTTCTGCCTGAAGAAAGGCATGCAAAACTTCGAAGGAAGGGAACACAGAGCAAGTGGCATCTGGAAGAGGATGGTTAGCAGGTGGCACATCTCTAACGCTGCAGCTGTAACCTACGAGCATCAGGCACTCATAAGTATTGGAAGTAAATCCCACACTCAACTCCAGCAGCATCCAAGCTACCTCTCCCAGCAGTTGCCCCAATCCCATTTTTGCTGCCCAGCAGAAGTCTTCATTTTATTAAGGCTCAGCACTGGACCCTGCACAGGTGCACATTCCCAAGAACAAACACAGGATAAAGCTGCAGATAGGAAGGAGGCAGTCACATAGATACATTAGCCGCTGTGAATAGGAACCGCGCAGGTAGGTTGATTTGATCCCTTGTTCCACTTGCTCCATTTGCAGGCTTAATCATTCCAGCATGAATAAAAGCACTAGAAAGGGTACAGGACCTCATACAAGAGGGCTCCACTTCCAGTTCAGGCTCAAGGCACGCACTGTTTAATAGCTGAGAACATAGCACGAGATTTCTGTACATCCGTGCTGCCAGCTGGAAACAAAGGAACGACGGGCACATACAGCCTGTCCTCGGGAATCATCTCAGGTCCCTTTCACCATCACTTCTGCTCACAGGCGTGTATCAGGCTGCATGTCATGTGCGTCTCCTGCTTTTGTTAGTCATTTCATTTGTAGGCAAGGGATCGCGTCTGTTGCTCCCTTAATTATGGAAAAGTTGTCTGTGCACAATTTAAACAAGCCCCCGTTCTGCTCTTTATCAATATTGAACACGCTTCCTGTCTCTTCGATGTTTCAGCTTGCAGCCACACAACATTTGTTCATAGCTGCAGGCTATGTCAGCGAGACTTTGATAGAGCAACAAAAGAGTTCCTCGTTCAAACAAACAGCATTAGTGAATCGACCGAAGTGTTGCAAATGCTGTCAGGATTGCAGCCGAC
Organism: Cariama cristata; assembly: GCF_000690535.1. Taxonomy (NCBI): domain Eukaryota; kingdom Metazoa; phylum Chordata; class Aves; order Cariamiformes; family Cariamidae; genus Cariama; species Cariama cristata. The sequence continues at coordinate 19,076 of NW_009631411.1, read as the reverse complement.
TGGAGCTGCACCGGCTCGTGGCTGGAAATGGTATTTTTCAACATGTACAGTGACTACTGTTACCGTACCTGCACCTCCCTTGGGAGGTGTTGCCAGTGCTTCCATCTAACCTGGCCTTTCAGCTGTGAGTGAGCATCCAGGCGTGTATCACAGCACTTCAGGAGGCTGGGGTGCTACTCCACTAGGCGTCATATGGATGTACGGGAAAGGAAAATCTCCCTTGTGACGGAGGGGCACACACGCACCAAGTACCTTGAAGGCCTTGCAAGTCCTTCTCTCTCTTCACAGGGAAATCAAGCTCTGATCTTAGGCGTCTAATCTAGGTGTGCAGTGCTCACTGATGTAAATACCTCTGGGATGCATTCACAGCCCTGCAGGACAGGGCACAAGCAGTGAGAAAACACAGTCCAGCAGTGAAGCGTTGCATCCCTGTGTTTGCCAGAGGTTCCTTCTGACCTTCTCCAGACCTGTGGGTACCATCAACAGGGACCAGCAAGAAGAAATCCTGAGGACACCAAGCTAGCTGGTTACTGAATGGCAACAGATGATATCTAGGGGTACTTTTTGGTCACAAGTGATGTCTGCTGCTCATTTGCAGTATGGCAGTAGGGAAGAAGGTTGTCTGCTGACCTTGTCCTTGCTGCTGTGGTGTGGGCAATGTAGAAATACCAGGGTGGATGGTAAAGCTGTGTCTGCCCCAAGAGAAGACAAACTTGCTCAACAGGGTCTGCTACAGAGGCAATGGGCAGTTTTGCTTGCAAATATCTGCTTCCTGCTCCCCATCCCCAGGAAAACCGAGCTCTTCTAGTTCTGGTTCATGTCCAAAGCAGATCTCACTTTAAAGATTTGGGGGATGCCTGCTGGGATGTGGGGTGCACACAATGACACCCCAAGGTCAGGCTCTGTCCCACAGAGGTGGGGATGGAGGCACAAAGGAGCCCAGGAGAGACGTGGCTGATCAGGGTCTGGCACTGCCAGCAGAGTACGGTAGCGGCTGGCAGCATCGCGAGCAAGTGGGAAGATTGCAAATGGAGGGGGTCACATCCCAGAGCCCCCAACACACACCTCGCCTTCCACCTCTCCGCACTACACACATAGTCTGGACATCCAACCCAGGCAGCTACAGCTGAAAATGCTATCTCAGTAGTCAGAGAGGAACCAAAACTCCACTTAGCCCATCTTCAGTGACAAAGGTGTAAAGTTTATGGTAAGTTTTCTTATTTTGCTTGTCTCTAATTAGAAGAACACTTAAAAACATGAACTACTCACCAGCATTATTACGCATACCCAGAAATACTGTACTTATGTCTTGAGTCGTTTCATCACAGAGGCAAAATCGGGCATTTGCTGATTGCCAAATGCTGGGGAACTTTAATGAATTGGTTTTGTTATATCGGATAAATGACATCAAATCAATCACACTATAAGTGAGGGCTTAACTTTCATTTGCATAATGATTAAAGCAAACTTGAGACTCACATTATTACGCAGGTAATAATTATCTGCAGTTTTTATGCGAGAGTTGACTTATTTCTGATGGCTTTAGTGCCAGTTTTGCAAGTGATGATAGGTGATTTTGGACCCTTTTGTTGAGCTGTCCAGCCTGACCTAATCTTAAAAAGGCTCCGAAGGTCAGCACTTTCTGAAATTGAAACTTTGCTGAAGGTATCCTCCTGTGCATACAGAAAATCACTACTTGCTTTTTCAAACCCCAGTTGTCACTGCTCAGTCTCATGACCATATATGAACAAGAATCAAGGAAACAGAAGATCTGTAGGCCACAAAAATGCTAGCAGTGTTGTGACTGTTTTACTGCAGGAACAGTAACAGGGTATATAACTCAATATGCAGAAGAAAAATTACACTAACCAAGACAATCAAAACAAATGTCACATCCCCGACAAGTGCTGGCACTTGAATTTTAACTTACGTCATTGGGACTTGCTGCCAGGTAAACTCCAAGTGTCAGAGCCTGAACATTAGTCAGAGCAAAGGTCCATGCAGAGCCCAGCATCTTGTGACTTACACGGGGAAGGATGTAACTCTTGGCCAAACCAGGAGTTTAGCAACAGCTCAATCAGGAGGTTGCCTCTGGACCCTTGCTTTTTTCCGTTGCCACCTCACAATTTGTCAAAGTCCTTTCTGAATCCACCTTTGCTTTTTCAACAACTTGTGCCAAGAAGGTCAGTGACCTCAGTTATACTCTGAGTAAAAACTACTTCAGTCAGATTGTTTCATTGCTACTAGTTCTTGCGTTGTGCAAAATAGCGATGAGTCAAGATCATCACACTCGGCTGAGCAAAACCTAACCCCGGAGAGGACCTCCCCCGAAGGCCCTCATTCTTCTATAGCCATTACCAATCCTTGGACCTTTTCCAGTTCTACTTGATGTTCTTGGGAGAGTGTGGCCAGATCTGCAGGAAGCATTTAAGCTGAGAGCATAATATGCCTTTATACAATAGTGAAATGAGGGTCATTTTACCTTGCCTGGAAGTATTCAGATGCATTTGCAGTCACCTTCATATCAAGTAGTTTAGACCACAGATGAGTCAGCAGACACAAAAGCTATAGATTTACATAGACTTTCAGAAATTATGACTCCACGTCTCCATTGCACCTCGAAGTGTAGTGCCAGGGGCCAAGAGGGACATAATTCTAAAGTTTAAAAAGCACTCCCAGCATGTCAGGGTCTATGTGCTTTCCACTGCTGGCTGTTATCTCAGTTCAACACATGCAGCACTGCACTTTGGGGAAAACAAGCTTGAATTATTTGCTGGTGGAGGGGCTGTCGTGTGCTGTGTCCAGAGCACACGAATGAAACCTCAGGTCCGGTAAAGACGGGCCAGCAGATGATGTGTGCTCCTGCTTCCCTTCTGAAGCTTGAACCGAGGTCGCCTTCTGGCTTAGATTTGAGGTTTTACAATATGACTGATCAAGTGCTTAACCCAAAGCTCCCTCCCTGTGCTCTGCCTGGCTTTGGTACAAGCTAAAGCCAGAATGTTCAGTTTTAATTTATACCACTAGAATAACATGCTCAGTTGTTCCACCAACAGAGAAACACACATCTCGGAAATGTCTTTTGCCAAAGTCTCCCTTTTTTTGCAACAAGCCTGCTGGCCAATCCGTCGGCCAAGAGTGCCCTTCATTACTCTGCAGCAGACCCTCAGCTCCCCTCTGGCACTGCAGCTCCAGCAGAAAAGACCAGACAGGGTCACCAAGGCTCAGCAGGCAACGCAGCTGTCCCCTCCTATTTCCCACCAGACACACGTCCTCCCTTCACCAGGGCAGAGGGAGGATGGGGGGGGGATTTCTGCAACTCTAGAGATTTGTAGGCAGTTTGCTCTTTCAGGATGACTAGGACTGCTAAATAAAAATGACCATGTGAGAACAGAGTCATCAGAGGCATTTTCCATCAGATTGGGTAGGCAAGAAGCATGTACACACCGACGCCAGCGGCTCAGCCACAGCTTCAGGTCCCTGTATCCCTGGAGCTGGGGCAGGCACTGCTGATGTTCCCATGGGGAAAGGACTCCATCAAGGTCTCTGCCAAGGGCTGATGCAAGCACAGCAAATGCTGCGTGTACACAGCCCCAGCTCCGCAAGCACAAAAAGCACAGATAGAATAATAAAATTGTTTCAGGTAGTGTAAGTAACCATGTGAATATGCAGGAAGTCTATAAATTCTTTTCAGACTGCTTTGGTGCACTCAGGCTTGCAGATTTCTCACGCAGGAAAGGTGAGGCAGAGAACAGTGTTTTATAAGCTACAGATAAGGACTTGACTGGGAGGTTTATTGATGGAAATGTGATAAGCGAGAATGAATGGCAGCACTGAAAAGATGGTCCCGCTTCCAAAGAGTGAACAGAAAAGAGCTTTTAGCTGCCTTTGTAATCATTGGGCTTTTATTTCTAGCTGCTGGTGTCTCTCAGCTATGCAGAAATTTGGGCTAAGACATTAAGAGGTCCTTTCCCATGTGCAATTCTCAAATGCCTGTATCGCTCAGATGATCGCTAACACTTCAAAAGGCGTGTAAGTCAGGTAGGAATGCTCTCCTTTTCAGATATGACTTGGATCTCAATCTGCAGGGTATTTAGGCAGTTAACTTCTGGTAAGGTCAATGTTTGTGAAAATCAAAAAGTGGGATGATTAAATAGGTAAAAAATATCAAGAATCTTTCTGTTCCAGAGTCTAAGTCCCAGTGCTCTTCAGCCTGAAAAGGGCTCTGAAGAACCAAAACTGATTTCCAAACATGGAGCCACAAACCATCACCATGGGGTCTGCAGACTCACCTTCCCACTTCTGCCACAGCAGCCAGGACTTTTTAACAGCTTCTCAGGACTCGCATCTCAGTGCCCTGAAACCCTACGATGGTACTTCAAGCAGAGCTGCCAGGACATAGGCCCTCTCGTCTCTTGGTTTATTCAGCAGTACTGAGACCTTCAGCTGTATGCTTCATTATCCTCCCTTTGCATCCAAATGTTTTTTAATGGCACAGCTAGGAATCAAGCAGAACTGAACTACCCCTGATGTTTAAACACCTTTTGTTCTACCTTATCTATCCATGCAGAAAACTGTTTGAGCAGTGGTTTTCTCTTTTCCTGGGATATCTTAAGATGTTTTTTGCATAGAGTGCAGCTTCTCTCTAAGACCACTTGAAAGATGACCTTTCGGCACGAAAGTGTGCGTTGGAACATATGGCCAATCTTTATCTTGGCATGCCGGGGAGGTTAGCGGAGGTCGCTCCCAAACCAGGTCACTGCTGCTGCACACCTGCTACCCAGCTGGAGCTGCTCTCGCTGGACACAGCACAGCTCCGCAGTGCAGAAGGGACCATCCCAAGCACAAGGGACCACTGCGGACGATTTACAAAACCCCAGACAACTTCTACCTCCCATTCCCCATCCACTCAGCTCCTCAGCGCCTGTTTAATTTAACTAGCCACTCTGAAATTTAGGCTGGGAGTTTAGTCGGATGGGAACTTGCACTGTAGATGTCAATAGCACGAAGGGCAGATTTTAGTGTTTAGTGTTTCTGATTCAGCCTGGAAGTCCATGGAAATGCTAGAGCATTTCATTAGTCCTATAAATCCCAGTCAGCGGAGAGGGCTGCAGCTGTATGAAATACTGATGCCACTCTGAAATTATATATCCCTGCAGTACTGGTCCGGCTCTGCAAACTTGAATATCAGTCCCACAGTTGAATCTTTCTAATATGGTCATCTGATGATTTGTGCAAGTTTCTTCTTCAGGAAAATAACAGATGGGGTGGGTGAATGCAATAAAGCCAAAAAACCCACAGCAGACACATTTTCTATAAAGCCATGCAAGTGCAATCTAGATTGTGGCAACACACTTATACCATCTCTTATACCATCTCTTGAAGCCTAATATAGATCATGGCCTAAAGTGTTATGTGCATTGAATGAAGTCAAATGCTCTTGGGGTTCTGGTGATACTGATGGCTTGAGAAAACAGAATTCACATCTTGAGATCACCCGGCAGAAAGTCATTTATACTCATTCAGGGAGCAGCAATTCCCTGACTCACGAAGGTGCTGTAGGATGAGCAGTTATTGTATGGTCCAGCCACCTTGACGCCACTTCTACAATTTAGCTGCATCTAAGACCACAAACAGGCTACGTGAAGCACAGTGTACTCCATGTCCCTGTATCACCAGGAGCCCTCAGACACTTGTGTCTCCATTGCAAAGGTATCCCACGTCTTCTCTGCTCACTGTGTTGAAGCCTTTAGGAAGGAGCCAAGGCTGTTTTGTTGACATGATATCATGGGATATATAGCACTCAACTTAAGTCAGGCCCTTGCTCCTGACTTATCCCATGAATAGGAGCACACTTGGGCGACACAAAGAGACAGTCTGGACTCAAGTTTCTGTCCCTGCTGTATACAGCTCCTGCATACCAGTTCTGACCTGTACTTAAAATAGCAATTAGATACCACTTCTGGTGTCAATGGTCATAAAAGCACTTGAGATTAGACAGACATCACAGTTTTTCCCACTTAAAGGCAGCTTATTTTATCAGTAACCTGCATACTAGACTTATTTCTATTAAAAGCGTTAAAAAAAACCAGACCCCAACATCTATCAAGACCAGTAAAATGAAAGACATTTAAAATACAAGTTAAGAACAAGGCACTAATGGGAATGCAACACATGTGTCAGCGCTTAATAACTTACCTAATGTGAAACACAGCATTATACAACCCCATACGATCTCAACGGATCGGTCAAGGCTGGCCTTAGACAGTAGGTAGATGAGTCAGTCCCAAGAACAGGCTGCCAAGGCTCTACCACCTTCATTAATATTTCTGATGTAGTGGCTTGGAGAAGGTAGAAGAGTTGTCTCCTATCCTTTCTGTCCCAGCAGAGTGGCCAAGAACCGGTCCTTCCTGCTGGTGCTGCTCAGCCAACCTCCAGCAGGACCCTGATCCAGGCCATGCCCCTGATCTCCAGGGCAGCCAACAAAGCTCTGAGAAGATCCAGCCTGGTGGGAGACATGATGGAAAAAATTTCCTATTTAGGGGCAGCCCAAATCTCCCAGCCATCCCAGATTCACCCTTAACACGTGTGTTCTCCCCAGCTAGTTGGTCAATCCTGCAAACAAAGCAGAACTTTGCAAGACATTCGTGGAGATCCTTGCAGACTGGGTTTGCTGCAACTTGTTATATCACTGGTAATCGCAGTCATTCATACAGCAGATCACTGATGTCGTTCACTGTTCGGTTTTCAGCATCAGTGTCAAGTTACTGTCTACTGTTATAGTGAATTAATCACATTTACCTGCTTTTGAGAAGCACTTGGAGACTGGTGGAATGAGCAGTCCTCTATACATAATAAATATTATGCATAACTTCAGTGGAAACAGTTCAAATAAAACTTGGTTTTCCTGCAAAAGAAGCAACTCAAAATGAGAGAGATTTTGAAACTGTGATCAACTGGAACTTACCTCTCAAGTAGATTTTCACCAAATTCAGAGGATCAATTCCATAATACTTTCTTAGGCCAAGTTAAGTGCCCCACAAGTACTGGAGTGTGATTCCAGATGGAAACAAAATTGAGGACTCCACTGAGCAGGAAAAGTGTCCAACTGTGTTTTTCAGTGCCATGAAAAATCCAGAGAAAAGCCAAAGTGGATGGATTCCAAAATATTTTAAACAGGCAAACTCTTCAGTCCAGAGAGTTGAAATAGTCATTGATAGATGATTAGAGCACGAATGACAACCTGAAAAACTGTTATCAACACACCTTGGAGTCTGTGACAGCTTAATTAAGAAAGGATAATGATTGATTTACAAGAAAAAAAGGCAAGAAAGTGTTATGAAATTTGTAACTTTACTGAGTAATTTTTGGCTAAAGAATTTAAAAGACCTGTTCAATCCTCTTGTAATTAGCTATAGCTGGGGTAAAAAGACAGCCATGGAACAGTGTCTTCATCTCACCAGACATCAACATCTGCCATGTAGGCGTCTGGCTAAACAGGACACTCTCAGGTTCTCACTAAGAATGGGATGAAGTGCTCTAACATGACATACTTTCATCTCCATTGATTGTAAAGGGAGTTAATTACATGTCTGGGAGCTAGGGGTATCACAAGTGTGAGCATCTTGAGAGTATGGCAGAAGAAAGTTAGGTAGGCCATAAGTGGATTCACAGATATTACAATTGCAACCGCTGGAATATTATTTTCACATATTAAATTGCTTCAATATTACATGAAGAAAGCAAGGAAGAGAAGCTTGTCTCATGGTCAGCAGATTTTGCTGATTTGAGTCATTCCTTCATTAAAAAAGGCCTCTCCGTCCTGTGGGAGTATCTTGTGTCTTTTTACTTTAAACTATGACAGAAGTCTTCCCGTTGGAAGGGAGAAGCAAGGAAGAGGCACTTCGCATCTCCAGTTGTGTCTGCCGGCCAGGGTCTTTGCATGGACTATGCAGCATTGACAGATTCCTCCCAGCTGGAGGAATAATTTCAAGATATCCTGGGAGTCCTGTAACCAACACGCACCAGGAGAGACGTCTTTCATCCAGGGAGATGGTCAAACTAGATGAGGACAATTCAACACCCTGACAATTCACAGGGACACAAACAAACGTTGAATCAAGTAGGGAAAAGATCTCAAAATTCCAAAGACAGATCTTCTGAGCAACATAGAGGTGCACACATTCCCTTTACTGGGGGTCTTCAGCACAACCATACCTGGGTTCAGGTTTGAAAACTTGCTATGCAATAAAAAACCTTAATAGCGCGTAAGCAGCTTGCACTTGGAGAACATCACCCTTACCTTGCATCTCCCTTCCAGTGGGAAGCCTGAAGATTGCCTTTTTTCCTCCAGAATTCCTGCCATGATGAAAAGCACAAAGACTAACCGCTCCGGTGTTTCTGTCAGCAACTGGCTGACTAATAGAATATTCCTTCCTCACATTTGCCATTCACACAGCTAGCAGAGAGCTCCTGAAAGCAGTAAATTAGAGATATAAGGGAAAAGCAGTGGGAAGGAGAGTTTCCAGGACTGTCCACGCGTTGTTGGCATAACCCATTTCTAAGTGGCATTGGTCCACAGCTAACAGGAGCCAACTGAAACCCAAAAGCTTAAACTGGAGGCAACCATCCCCGAAAGAGTTTGGATTCATTTTTAAGAAGGGATTTATTTTTTCATTCTGGTATATCAAAACCACAGTGAAAGATATTGTTTCAATTTTACCAAAGCTGGAATATTATTTTCTGCAGAAACTGCATTTTCCATCAAAGAAATTTTCAATTGAACATTTCTAATTGGTTTTTAAATTGTTTTTAACGTCCCCTGTCAGCAATAGGATTGGTTTGTGGATATACTCTGTTTATTTTACTTTCTGTCTTAGAAGATAGAAAATCTGATGCAGTTTGAAACTTCAGTAGTGTTTTTATTGAATGCTGAGATTATAGCATTCAATAAATGCTATAAATCAAAAATAAAAAAAAATATACCTGCCAGAGATTGAATTGTTTAAACAAACTTTCCACAGCCCCAGTGAATATATTTCCAGGAGTGGATTGAAATCTCAAGTGAGCAAAAGCTACTTGATTTTGTAATTCAAGAATGACTTTTTACTCGTACAAACTTAATGTAGCCCAGACAAACTCACAAACCATGAAACAGTTTAAATATTAGGTTTAATAAGCTAGTTGGTGTTACCTGCAATGTCTGGAAATGCAGTATTATATCTCGAAAGCATCTAACCAGTAACATGGAATACCAAAGCACCATGCTCTTCTCATGCTTTTTAGGGACATTCTTCAGTTAGGGAGGTTCAAAAAAGATCACATTCTGTAAAAACACATATTCTTTCTTCTGATGTTGCTTATACTGTTCCACATGGTTTCAAATATGAAAACATATTTGAATAAATTCATATTTAATATCTTAGATTTGACTCTTCTAGTTGTAAAATTGGACTCTATTGTTGAATTAAAAGGTGAATATTTTCAGGGAAGTCCAATAACAACTCACTAAGTTCAGATCTTTGTGTTCACATCATGGGACAGTGATTAGACCTTGTCTTCTTGCACATAACCAAAACTTGAGCAAGGTCTTTCTGTCACACTGAGGTCACTGAGTGAATCCATCTCAAAGGAGGAATTACTATGGAGGAATTCTGTACCAGCTTTAGACACTGAAGTGATACATGCTAAAAATAAACCCCCGAAAATATTTATTTTAAGAATTTTTACCCCCAATCCTTTCAGTGATCCGGTACAGGCTAGAACCACCAACAGCTGTCTTGGCACGAATGAAGGGTCAGGAAAAAGTGGCTGGAGGGAGGGAGGTATTTCTTAAATCAACTTTGCCATCAAAGCCAGCGCGCTGTGGACAAACGCCCGTCTTTCATTACTCTCCAGGTAGTTTACGAGCGCACCTCGAGCTGACCTTGGGTACCGGCTTCCAGACACGACTGCGGAGAGCAATTCATTAGCGACTCACAGTGCAGCTGGCAGGTAGCACAGCAGGACATGAACTTGATTAAAGACACTGGCAGGCCAGATAGATTTAGATCAGTGATAGTGTGATAAAGCACTGACTGCTACTTGCTTTCCTCACCCACACTGCCCATCCAAAGATGTCCCTCCCGACACCAGGCTGCCTCCTGTTTCTGTAGCTGCTGCTGCACCCAGTCACACCATACCACAACATCAAGTTCAGCACAGTAGAAAATGAGTTTTGGAGTTGTTTTCTCCACCACCTGTCCAAAATGTTTGGGACTTTCCAGGAGACCACATGCCAGCTTGGCATATTTACCTTTCCCTGTTGCGGTTTGCGTACCTTGTTGGTATCACCTGCAATAAATGAGGAAAACAGCTATTCACTACACCACTCCCTGAATGCTTTTTTGTTTGACACTTTTACACTGTTAACAAGTTCAAACAGCATCCTGCGACAGGGATCATGGCCATATGATCCGCCCCGGGCTGATGCTCGGCCTGTCCATCCTGTCCATGTGCTGCTGGAGGTTGCTCTCCAAGGCTTTGGGAACTCATCACACCTCTCTACCATGTACATTTGTTGTCCTTTGCTACACAGGATGGACAAGCCTGAAACCTTGCTGCTCCAAATTCAGGTTCAGCCTCATAGGGTGAGAGTTTCTCACCTGAAACCCTCCTGGATGCCTCATGCTCGCTGGCCTGAGTCTCCTCAAACAGCACTTCCAGCAGTACCACCATGTCTACAAACTGGTCACAGATTAATTTAATTTATTTTTTTTTTCCATATAAACTGGAAAACAGCTAGATGATCGACTGCAGCAATCTCAGCCAGCCCACGCTCCATGCAGACAATCTGCTGTCACGTACCAGGTTCTTTACAGTGAGGCAAGCGGGAGCAGGGCCAAGCAAGTTACCTCGGCTGTGCCCCAAGTGAGAAAGCATTTAGGGTTTGCAGCAAAAGCCCTCGGCAGTAGGTGAACACAGTGAGCAGTTTCCCAGTGCAAAGCACTTATCTTAAAAGCAGAGCTTTGAGCACACGACATAAATCAGATTTCTGAGTGCTTCTCATCCTTTACT